>NC_051163.1:46183986-46483986 GCF_013339745.2 Dermacentor silvarum
TTCCTCTGCGTAATTGTCCAAGAACCCTCCGAAGCTGCCGTTTCCGACGAACGCTTCCACGGCTCGGTGAACTCCAACTTCGCGGAAGGCGAACGTACGTACTTTGTTTCCGAGTAATAGAGGGTCAGCTCGCACGAAATAAATCCGCGCGATGCTGCAGCCTACGAAATTGGAAGCGGTCTTTAAGCGTGGCCGCACCTCGTGTACGGCTCCGCGCGACCTCTTTTAACTGTTCAGTGCACTATTGGGACTAGAAGTACTCCATGTTAATACAAGCGTTTTAGCTGCCCTGGGAGCGGACTGCAGTTTGTGATGGCCAATCGAAGGCGTGACATCGGCGTTCGTTTATTTGCCCGCATAACTTGCTCGTGATGCAACAATGCACTGTCAATTTGGGGATTCTCTGTCGAGAAATATCATGGCTACGGTTTTACTAAACGCCAACTGCCTTGGAAAGGTTACTGTCTCTTTTTAATCGCGATATTTTATAACTTTTGATTACCTTAGAGCAATTGCTATATGTCTTCTGATGTCCCAAAATGACATATCCTGCCAGTCAAAGTCGGTCATATAGTTTTTAGCCTAATAAGCAAAAAAAAAAAAAAAATGGCATGACGAAATGAAGTACACCACTACAGTTAATTTAAAATTTCTCAGGCCTTCTGGTGCAGTTGAATAGTACTTCTGTTTCGTGTTGTTCTGCAAGAATTTCTCGCGTGAAACCTAAAACAAAGGTCTGTAGAAACATTTGGATCCTCTAATTTTTGTTCTTATGAACATAAGGTTCTGTACTTCTTAGCTATAAAATATATTCGTCACAATTTCTCTCTGCCGTTGATTTCGTTGTGTTGTGATTTGTCGTATCGTGTTCAGGCCATGCATTTTCGCAATACGTGTGCGCGACCCAGGCATACGCCAGTACTATAGGCCTCATCACAGAATCAGGTTCTGTGGATTTGGCGGTACACAGCCCGCCTGACAAACTCGCTGTGTGTTGTACAACACCTTTCGTGGTGGAAATGTGGGCGAACAGACCACGAGCAAGTGTATACAGCTACAGCTAGCACTCCCGCCTCTTGACTTTCCGTATTTGGAGGTGACAAAACAAAACTGTTTCCACTACGTTCCCTTCCTGAACTTTTCCATACGCAACCACGTAAAGATTACGTTGCGCATCGGCTTTCAACATGCAGGAGATTTCGTGCTGAAGATTTTAGTGCCTGAGTGTGTCCGACGTAGGTGTCTGTTCCCGAACAAGAACCGAAGCGGAGTTTTAGAAACCCTGCTTTCCATAGGTCGGCACACTCATTCGCTAGCACATTCAATTCACGCTTATTTCAAAGGCCTGATTTAGGGAATTAGAGAGCGGACGAAAGCGTTAAAGGGAGTGACTGCCGGTAAAATTGAGTGGACATTAGTATAGAAGTGAGAGTGGGTGTCAATAAGTGGGAATCCAAGTGACTGCAAACGCGGGTGAGTGTTCGAATCAGCCTGGGCGCCTGTAGGAACGCGATGGACTGCCTACGAGTGTGAGTGCGTGTGACTGTGAGGGAGTAGCGTAGCGTGCAAAATTTTAGATGAGTGTGTATGAATCAGTGCGTGCATAATTCTTCCAACGTAATTACGCCTGCGGCACACCTCGCGGTCTCGCAGAAAGGTAGCCACCGGCGAGCATATGGTGACTAGATAAGGCGTTGTCATAGTGACTACGACAGCGCGAGTGGGATTGTCAGCTTCGGCGGCTGCATTTTGAGAAAGGACGGGAAAGTGAGAACCATTGAGTGCCGAACTTTGGCTGGATTTTGAAGAACCGCAGGGGAGGGTAAAGTTAATCAAGAGTTCATACGCCGTCCGTTAAAGCCACAATGTCGGTCTGGGACGCATGAATCGATAATCGATCAATCAGTCGTAGGAGGACGAAGTGATGAAACCTTGTTGGATGCAGCATGTTTTGAGGTTAGGTAAGAAGTTACACAAAGTTGTACGTAGGTCAAGTTAGAAGTCACATTAAGTGGTTCTTCGCCCTCGTCTGAGATAGTATACGAAGCGTCACTGTGATGCATGGAACTAATCACGCCAATTGTAGGGATGAATGCGGACAGCGCGCTCCCGCCGCTCTCTGCCCTCAGCTGCCATTTATAACGGCGGTAATTATAACGTTATTCGGCCGGCTGAGGCTTATCTGCGCGGCCGGCGTCGTGAAGTACGCGGCCGACCGTTTTCTCTGAACCGGCGTGAAGAAAAACGCCGCCTTCGCTTCGTGAAGGACAGTTAAATTAGTGAGCAAGGCACAGACCGTGCAGAGGTCAACCGCCAGCTTTCTCTGCAGTCTTGATAGCGCTTGGAGTAAATGATAAGTGACCGTCATCTGTTACAGTGTCATCCTCGTCGACATTGCTACACTGCACGACAAAGTGCAGAGTAGTATTAAATTAGGCCCTGCTCTTTCTTGCGCGTAAGGAGTGAGTGAGTGAGTGAGCGAGTGAGTGAGTAAGTGTGTGAGTGTGTGAGAGTTAGTGAGAGTGAGTGAGTGTGTGTGTGAGAGTGTGTGAGAGTGAGTGAGTGAGTGAGGGCGGGAGTTAGTAAGAGTATGGTGAGAGGGAGACAGTATGTGGAGAGCGAGAGAAATCTTAGCCGGATCTGACCTTCAGGATTCACCTTGTTGATCTCTTTTCGCCATTCCCTTTCTCTGACTTCTACCTTTCGAAATCGCTTAGCTCAGCCATTTATCCACCTTAATTTTTTATAGCACAACCATCGTCCCGTGGCACTGGAACCACTGTCCAGCGGCACCCGGCCATCTCCTTTCCACCGAGTGGACATCTTTTCTCCTCTGTCACCGCGCTCGTCGAAGACCGCCGTTCACTCGGTTCATTTAAATGACGCCATAAAGATCGAAACGATCCCCTATCGCTGCATCGTAAATGTCGAAGCAGTGTGGGCGTCGGTCGTAACCGGAATGACCCCAGATGTGGCGACCAGAGGCACGCCGTCAGGGACACCCGCTGGGTCGTTCCATTAATACGCTGCTCACGTTAACGAAAATAAGAAAGAAAAAAAAAATGTCGAAAGAAACAAGGGGACAACACTGAGTAGATGTTGCTGGACAAGAAAACAACAAACAAAGACAAAGAAAGACAGAGAAAGAGACCGAATTAATGAACGGCTGCTTATGGTGCTGTGGTGGACGCCACATTTGTATACAGGAGGCTACATAAAGCTTTCCTGCAGCTTTGTCACACGAACATTGCGACCTTCCTTCCCTTCACTAGTTTCCTGTCCTGGGTTTTTTCTCTTACCGTTGCATTGGTTTTTATTTTAATTTTTTTTATTGGTAAGTGGCGTGATTTCGGTGCCGGCATTTTCTTGCGCGAAGCCCCGGAGGCAATGCTTCGATCATTCCATCGGATCCGCGTTATTTATGGCGTTCAGGTGAGTTGCGATGCCGCGAACGTGTTGTTTATGAGGCCCCGAAGCGCAATATATATACGAATGACGTCAGCGTATCTGCAGCACTATGCAGTGTCTTTATTATCAAGGCCTATAAAGGCTTATAAAATCAAGTAACCTATTAGTTCACGATCTTGGTTTTGGTGGTGATAATGACATTTATGCTTCGTGCTTTAAGAGAAGCAGCGCTCATACTTTCGAACGCCAAGATCATAACGGTCGCTGATACTATGTGTTTCCGACCCATGGCAGACATGTTTGGTTATCACGGGCTGTAAACAGATTCGCACGTAGCGCACTGGAGCTGTAGCTGCTGTGGCACCTAGAAATGACGAGTTTATAGTTCCTCGCACAGTTACATTATACGTTCACAATTCCTGTGGTCTTACATCACTGATTCGGACATCACGCGACGGTACCCGTAAGCTTCATTACCGGGGTCAGAATACTTAATGGCAACTACTTTGCATGCACGCGCTACCCATATTCTGCGCTTGTGTCATCCATAAAACACGAACACGTTGTTTTACCCCCTCATTTGCGCGAGAATCATACGGAGTGCAAGACGAAAGCGTTGGCAAGTACAACGTTGTAATCGCTTCGCCAGTATAGCGTTAAAAAATGGGTGCGTACGTAATGCGTTATTTTAATAGCACAATATATTAAAAGCTACGCCTAGTTGTAATTAGTTTTGCCCAGAGCAGTCGTTTCTCACATTACTGTTGAAGGTAAAATAGAATTTGTGCTTTTTGAGAGATTTTAGTCATATACATATGCGCTTAACCCCGGTGCAAAGCGCTGATTTTGGCCCATAAACAGCAACGAAGGTCTTCTTGGCAGAACACTTGTTTCTGTGCTCTTCGAAGTTTTGGTGAAATCTTCGCCTTTCGAGGTGCGTCGCCTCCTGGTCTTGCGGCCATGGACGCGGGGCATGCCAGAGGCCCGCCAGGCCAGAAGTCATCACGGCTGTCAACCGCAAGGAAGCGAGTTGGTTCCCCCAGTGACACCGAAGACACCGAGCTGTACTCTATGTCCGAAGACGACTCATCCGACGACAGCTTCATACCCGTCCGGAGTAAGAGGGCGAATAGAAAGATCGTCAACACATCGCCGTCAACTCCTGCGAGTACAACGACTATGAAGTCAAGGCCTGCGCGCTGGCCGCACGTCATCATCTTTATGCCGGAAGAACTCACAAGCAACCTACGATTGCTGAACAGGCAAGCCCTATCCATTTTTTGGAATGTGTGGTGCCGGATCAAATTTAAGACATCAGAATAAATCCACGGAAGAATATACTCGCCATAGACGTGTACAACGTGAGTGCACTTGGAAAACTTCAAGAAATCACGGAGCCAGGTGGCATCAAAATGCGCCCCTTTATCCCGATCGACGATACATCCATAGCCGGTGTAATTTACGACATCGACATTGCAATTCCCAATGATGACTTACCTAGCCTCATCAAGCCAGCAAATGAGGGCACTATCATTACGCAAGTGCGCCGCCTTAGGAATACGCGCTGCGTAAAAGTAATTTTCAAGGGGGACTGTACACCATCCCACGTTAAAGTCGGACATTTCCGACATCCGGTTCGACCATTCATCCAGAAACCGTTCAATGTCATCAGTGTTTCAGGCTAGGACACGTCAAGGGCGTGTGTCCCAACTCGCTACTGTGCCCCCGTTGCGCTGAACCTCATGCAGAAGAGACCAGCCGTGCCACGGTTCTGAAGTGCGCCAACTGTAATGGCCCTCACGCTGCCTCGTCGAAAGACTGTCCCCGGATCAAGAAGGAGCGTGCAGTTCTCAAGCAAATGTCCAGAGACAATTCGACCCACAGGGAGGCAGCCGATGTAGTCCGGCGCCGGCGTCGAGGTAGGCACCATCGTACCTCTTCAAAGAAGGCGCATGATCGAAGTGATAGTGCCCACTCCACTGCGGCACCACTTAGTCACGGCGCGAAAGGGCCCACCACTTCCACGAAGGAAGCGGATAAGAATCTTTCTTTAGAGGAATGGCCTACTCTACCGAGCCGTTCCCTTGCCAAGGAACCTCAGAAGGTCGCGGCCCCACCGGAGCCTTCTCCAGCCATGGATGATTCACTTAAACAGATCGTCAATTCATTTCGGGGCGGCGTTCCCTCATGGAAGCCATCCGAGCGCATTTGGTGGACATGGGGACAGCGTCTGCTCGAAGCGCGCTTAAAGTGCTGGACGCCTTAAGCCCAGTTCTTTCAGATTTTCTTTCAGAAAACCTTTCAGATTTTCGTCAGTTTGTGTAAACCAATGTGTTTCCATTCATCGTCATTTGCGAGCCTAACTTGTTGAAACCAATCAGACTGTCAGGATACGAAGCTAAAGCTATCATGTCTTCAACAAATGGTGCATGCAGCAAAATCATCGCTTTTGTTTGTCGTGAACTTGCCTATGTATTGCAACCAATTGCACCCCACGACGACAATCAATATATATGCATCACAGTTAAAAAGAACAAAATCTTGTTTACTCTCATAGGCGTGTATATATAGCCCTGGAGCAATTTTGATACAATAAGATTAGCGGATATCTTGAGTGTTTGTCCTGCCCCATAGGTCATCATAGGAGATTTCAATGCACGCCATCCGGCGGTGGGAAGCACAAGGACAAATGCTAGAGGGCGAAGCATCCCTACAACTATGGCCTTACGCTCCTAAACGATGGTAGCCCCACCTTTCTTTGAGGCGTGACATACGGCAGCTGCCTCGACCTTGCTTTCGTCTCCAACGCTCTCGTCAGATGTGTGAACTGGTTTCCAGATATTGAGACACATGGGAGTGATCACATTCCCACCTATCTTATCATCAAAGGCTTGTCGTTTAGATCTGGTCCACGGGAGACCATTCGGACGATTCAATGGGCCACCTTCAAATCTGATATGGAAGATGCTTGCCGCGAGGGCCTACCCTCTGGGTTAGAGCAAACAATTAAAAGTACGATGCAAAACGCCACCCGCATGATGACGATCTCTTCCACGCGAAACGACTTCGACATAGAATTAGAGCGACTACGAGTACTTCGTCGTCGGGCGGAACGTCGATGGCGTACGAAATCAATCCATGACCTTAGGGCGGCCAGGAGGATGCAAAAGAACATTCAGCGTCTCATGGATAGATTAGCGTCGGAACGTTGGGCAACGTTTTGCCAGACACTAGACCCCCGCAATCAAATGTCTCACATTTGAAAAACGGTGCAAGGTCTGCGTTGCCTTCCGGAACAGCGTTTTAGAATCAAGGCGCTCGCGCTCTTCCAAGGGCGGCAAGACATGGATGTCGCAGAAGACATTTGTGCGCGGATCGCCGACCAAGCGATTCGTCCAGATCCTCCAGCCCGAGGTGACGTCCCCCATTCCCATGATTGCCACATGGACGTTCCTTTTACAATGGAGGAGCTCGAGGCGGCACTATAGCTCTCTGCAGTCGCTCTTCATCTCCGGGCCCAGATGGTATAGCATACCGAGCCTTGTGCTATCTAGGATAATCCACACGGAGAATTGTTGTGTCTTTACAACGCCTCATAGCACGAAGGAAACATTCCTGACGAATGGAAAGTAAGCCGCCTAGTGCCACTCTTGAAGCACGGCAAATCCCCACTCGAGCTCACCTCTTACCCCCCAATAGCACTGGCCAGCTGTGTAGGAAAGTTAATGGAATTGATGATTCTTGGCCACCTGGAATGGTACCTTGAACACTACAACATTTATCCGAATTCCATGGCTGGTTTCCGACGTGACTGCTCTTCCATTGACAAGGTAGTTGATCTCGTTTTGTATGTTCAGCACGAAAGGTCTTGTAAGCGTTTTTCTGCAGCTTTATTCTTAGATGTGAAGGGCGCGTACGATAACGTATTACATGATGCCATTCTCGATGCTGTTGCGAACGTTGGCTTTGGTGGTCGAGTCTTTTTGTGGATTGCAAGTTACCTGGCTGCAAGGTCATTCTTTGTGTTAACTGACGATGGCCCAACTACGCGACGCTATACCAACAGGAGCGTTCCTGACGGCGGTGATCTCAGCCCGACGCTATTCAACCTCGGTCTTGTTGGACTTGCTGAATACTTGCCAACTACCATCAAGATTTCAATGTACACAGACGACATCTGTGTCTGGATTTCGGCAGTCACACGTCTTCAGATACGTGCGCGGCTTCAAAGAGCAGCAACTTTGACAGCGGGCTACTTGTGTAAACAAGGTCACCAGAAAAATGCCCGCTAGTGGCATTTAGTCGCAAACTAATGAGATCTTATGTCATCTCAATCAATGGGCGGACCATTTCCTATGTCAGAACCCACAGGTTTCTTGGCGTAATCAGTGACCGAGACCTCTGTTGGAGCCCGCACGTGGCCTACATGAAACAGCGCCTGACAGCAACTTCACAGTTGTTTAAGTACTTGGCAGGAAAGACGTGGGGGATGTCAGTAGACGCAATGCTGAAACTCTACAGAGCTCTCTTTCTCCGTTTTCTATGTACAGTCTACCTGTACTGAGCAACACTTGCAAGACAAATATTCGTGTTCTGCAGGTAGCACAAGCTCAAGCACTCAGAGTTTGCCTTGGTTTGCTCAGATGCACGTCAACAGAGGCAACTATTGCGATTGCTTGGGACCATCCAATGCAAACTCACATTACAGTGGAAGTCCTGAGAACGCACATCAGACATTTTGCACGTGCCCCTTATCACCACCTTGCAACAGACAGGCGTCAAGCGTCGTTCTCTAAAACTTTTGTCAAGTACAACGACAAACTTCCCTCGGGCTTCACCGCTGCATCTAAACCATCGATACCCCTTTGGTGCCTTATTAGCCCCACAGTACATCACAGTGTACCAGGAATAGGAAAGAAATCTGAGCTGTCGTCGCCTGTGCTGAAACAACTGTCTCTGGTTCTTTTGCACGCGAAGTGTGCGGACAGTGTACATATTTATACTGATGGTTACACAAACCTTTAGTGTTCGTCTGGTGTTGTGGTTGTCCCAGCAAGAGCTATCACCATCAGCTTTAGGACTGACCACCCTACGACATCGACATCTGCGGAACTAGCTGCTCTGTGCGCTGCACTTTGTTTCGTCAATCGGGAGCCACCTCGACCATGGTCAATATTCAGTGACTCAAAGGCAGCCCTACAATCTGTTCTATCAGCTCTATGTCGCGGGCCATACGAACAGTTCGCATTCCATATTAGATAGCTATTCCATACATCACGTGAGAAAGGACACCACGTGACGTTTCAGTGGCTGCCAAGTCACTGCGGCGTCATTGGGAAGGACGACGCCGATAATACCGCTCTGACAGCTCTTGAAGACACACAAGAAGGGGCCATACCACTCTCACGGTCCGACGCAGCAAGCAGAGTTCGAGTGCTTGCACAGGAGATCACGCTTTCTTTATGGCGCACACCAAGCAGCCAGACTAACCAGAGCAATCGTCCAATACCACCTGCCCTCATTGATGCATCTCCGTATGCCAACTGGACTCCTCTCTTCGGCGGAGTCGCTTATCGCTTATAGCTAGGGGTAGCATTCACGAAATCTTATTTTTTACTCATTGGAATGGCCGAGAACGCACTTTGCAATACCTGTCTTTGAGAGGAGACGCTAGAACACATTTTATGCGACTGTCCTTAAAATAATGTTTAGAGACAGTCTCTGCTGGCGTCCGTTTTAGCGCACCTTGACAATATACCAATGCCAGTTGAAACGATTTTCCCATGTCTGCGACAGAATACATCGCAGCAGAAGGCGACGAAAGGACTACTTAGGTTTTTAAAGGAAACGGGCTTGGACAAGCGGCTGTGACAGTGATGTCACGTACCACGCAAGAGGGACGGACTGTGACTGACGATGTGTGTGCTGTGCTATGTGCTCTCTCTCTCTCTCCTCCCCATCTTTCATTCTCCTCCATCCTGCTTCCAAGTGTAGGGTGGCAAACCGGTTGTGCTAAGCTGGTTAACCTCCCTGCCTTTCCTTCTCCACTCTTTCTTTCCTTCCGTCACAAGAACTAACTTTAGGGCAAACACCTATCCGGATAGATTTACGAGGTTTCAGTTCTCAAGGCAATACCTAGCCTATGACAGACATCATAGGCACTACCTAAGAGGGACACCGCCCTGGATTGTCTAACTGTAATTATATAAGGTGGATCAAAGCTTATATACGCACTGCCTACATTGCAGTAATACGGCGCAGTCGAGTATCTAACTGGCGACAAACATAGTTTCACAATCCTGTCCACGGCGGCTGCATTTCGGTATCCAGCCTCCTCTAGTCTCATAGATCCTATAGATCCTTCCTCTAGTCCTATAGATCCCAATGTCCTTTAGTGCGAACCCTACCGCCTCGCCTCACATCCTAGCTGGTCTCCTAAGCAGCATATACCGCAAATTTGCTCTCCCTCTCTCTTTCTGTACCTCTATCTCTCTCCTTGTGTGTATGTGTATGCGTCTGTGTGCGGGTGTATATGCGTGCGTGCGTGCAGGAGAGCAAGCAAGCGAGAAATACAGCGAAAGATCAGAAAGTCTACACCGTGGAGTGCCCTGCAGTCTTTCTTCTATTCCAGCCTTTATTACGGCCTGGTCCCAAGTGCTCCTTCCTTTCCCGGCCTAGGTCGCCACTTCAGCATAATTAATCAGCTAGGGGGTCGCGCTCTTGGCTTGGACGGCCGCCGTTGCTCAACCTGGTCAACTGCGGCGCTCTGGTAACGACAGAATGAAAAAAGGGATGCGCTGCTCACATTTACTTGCGCATTCGTTCAACGCCGTGGAGGATGGAGACCGCAGGCTAACGGCCGCTCGCTTGCGACATACGAGCGCAAGCAAAGGCCACTGAGCCTGGGGGGGGGGGGGGGGGGTCACGGTGACGACATGTGGGCTGTGGTCGTGTGGTACAGGTTTACACCCTTGGGCAGTATACGTGGTGTCGCTCATGCCACATACTGTAACACAAGTTGGAGATCCCTTCAGATATTCGGGCATTTATCTACGCATACCCGCACGCAGAACAGAAAGGTTGCCATAGATTCGCCTAAGGCGCGCAGCAATCACACAGCATTATTCAAATGCCGTGAAACTAGCACTGCTTGGTGCACTATATCAATTGCATAGAAGTGGCACCACCAAGCTGGCTGTTTGCCTTTGACAATATAGAAGGGTAGTTCTGGTTCTCAGTGGCACGTCAACTTTGGCTTCCTTTGTTTTTTGCTATCCTGTCTTTGACCGCTGTGTGCCAATTTCGTTTGCTTTCTTTCGTCTACACGTGTTTGTTTATTATTTCCTCCTGCACCATCACTCACACATCATTGTCTCACAAGGCGTTGCAGATCTCATCGTTCGCATTTCACCAATTCTTCATTTTAAACGCGTGCACAGTTCAAATCGCCCTCAACCTCAAGGATGCATGTATAGGATGGCGGCGAATTTCCACAGTTCGCCCACATCTTTAATATGAGAAACTGATCCTACGGGTGAAGAAGTGCTCGTTCAAGGCACTGCAGGGCGTCGTTGCTAAACTTGCGGTTGCCCTCGAGGAAACGAACTCCCTATACGCCGCGGTCTTGACACCGCCGAGGCGTAAACCTCCCCGGCAGCTCCGTCTACAGTTCTTTCGAATAATGGGCACCGTTCGCGCCACCTTTATCATCTCCCTCCAGTGCATCGACTCCTGCGTTAAACTCTTCATCGATCCTTTCGCGGAGGCTCCCACCCCTTCTTTCCCTTCGATAAACATGACCCAATCTCCCTTGCACGCGGCCCCACGCGTCGTGCTCAGCCCTTCTGCGTTTTACCCATTCGGCTCGGTCGATGGCGAACGACTCATTAATTAGTTTCGCGCAAACTCCGGCGGCCTGCTTTCGGTCGAGGACGTTCGATTGCGGGAAACCTTATACGCCGGCACTCCAGCAAAGCCACGTGGAGATTTGCGCGATTCGTATCTCGGGGCCCCCGCAAGCAAACCACCGACGGGTGTGACTGAAGAAACACGATGGCCCCACCGTGATGGCCCGACTCAGTGGCTATCGCGTTGTGCTGCGAGGAACGAGGACAAAGAGAGGGAGAGAGAGATGTATTGCCAGATGGCGCTGGATGAATCTCCCATTGCGGTGGCACGTAACCATGCTCGCTTCCTCCGTTTTCAATGCACGACCGCACGTGTGCAAAATTACCTTTAGCCATCCTCTACGCTTTCTGTATATAATATCCCGGTGGTTGTTTGTGCCAATCGATCAGGTAGTCACCGCGTTTCTGATTCCGATATTTACCGAAGACGTCGCACGTAGTACGGACCATGCTGTGCCTCGACTAATAGCCTCCTTGGATTTCAAGGAAAATGTGCAGGCTCTAGCTTGCTGCACATTTTCCTTGAAATTGTGCTTTGTCACAGCGCTGTGACACAGCACAATTTCAAGGAGCAGGATGTAGTAGGGCGCTCCTTCCTACAGGTAGTCTTAAACATCCATCTAACCACCTGTTCTGTTTGGTCCTGCTTTTTAGTGACCTCAGCGGCGTGCCGTCACCGCCCTCGGCAATATTTTTTTTCGCAGCACCTAATCTCATGGACCTTGAATGAGTGCAATTATCGAAATCGCGTTTCTAGTTTCAATCACTCCTCTTCTAAAGAGACACTAAATAGAATAACCAAGTTTAGCTCTATGGATGGCTTGCACGCTGTCGTCATCCCATAGGCGCCATTTTGGTGAACGAGCACGGTGAGAAGCGTCTTTCACGTTATGTTCGTGCTATCTATTGTAAATCACTTTCATAAAATGCCAAGAAAAGCTACTCTTAACGTTAGGTTAGGTTACGTTAGTTCACGTTAGGTTAGGTTAGGTTAGGTTAGCTTATGTTAGGTTAGGTGAGGTGAGGGGAGGTGAGGTGAGATTAGGTCAGGTTAGGCTTGGCAAACCAGAAAAGGCGAGAAAAGCTGAAGACAAGAGCCAACACCGCCGTGAACTCCCTGCACCTGCTCGTCGCGATGTCGCGAATTTTGACTGGTGTCTGCTATAGGGCTTAGTTAATTTTTATATCGGTAAATATGGACGAGGTTCTAAAGGAGTCAGAGACGGAACGTAGCAAGCTTCAGAAATTTTACTGAATCACAACAGACGAAATACAGAAAAAAAAATGCTTAATAATCTTTGACGTTGCACTTACGCGCAAATGCTGGGCTTTCGGCGTCTAAAAAAATAAAATAAAAGCGAAACTTTGATCACCCCCATTATGTCTTCTAATAACTAGCCTATGACCACGAAATTAGCTAAAATGTTCTTTTTAAGGAAAGGATTATCTATTTAGTTTTTAACTGGTACAGTAATAACTCGTTTATTACCTGGTTTTTAATAACCGTTTGAATAATTCCTGGTTTAATATTTCTCTTTTGTGTCCCTCTAAGGGTGTCTCTTATATAGGAGCTTGAATGTACGTTAAAGTTAGCTTTCGATTGTCATTTTTTAAAAGTTTACTGAAGTCCCTTTTTGCAAGCTTCTTGTACTCTTTCCGTTCTGCGCCAGCATTGGTCGCTGCATTACTTCTTTTTTTACTTCGATTCACTTTCATATGGCTGTTGATTCACTTTCATATGGCTGTCTACGAAACGCATTTCCCGAAACTTATTGCTTTTAGCCAGCTAAGGTCTCTCACTCGAGCAAGCAACTGTCGGATATGCGCTCAAAGCACGAATATCGAGAGAATCAAATGGGAAATAGGAAAACGGGCAGCTTGGCTGGGCGTGGAACCACAAATGTAAAGACTGCATTTCGCTTCGCAAAGTCGTTGAATTTTGTGGTTGAAATCCCGGCTGAAGAGGAATGGATGCCGGTTACAAGAACCACTGCATGCGAGCGCGTCAGAAGCACCATACGCAGATTGTTGGTGGTAAGATTATTGTTTTTTTTTTTTTACTCGATGGGAATCTAAATCTTACTCGCTTCCTTCAGCTGGGAGCTCTGGTTGGCGACGTTTGATATAATCAATATCAAAAGATATGCGAATACTCACTTTTAGGCTCGTCTTCAACTGAATTTTTTGTCACTCTGTTTTTGTTCCTCCCTTTCTGGGTGAAGAGTTTGTATTTGTTCGAGCGTGCTCAGCAACAGCGTCTCCAGGTTGTCGCTTTTTGTGCTCAGCTGTCTTTTCTTTTTTTTTTTTTTTTTGCTTCGTTTCGTTCGGTAACTCGAGCGCGCTACGTGCGATTGTTGTGACACCAACAATAATAGCTACAGCAACAACGATTATTATTATTATTATTATTATTATTATTATTATTATTATTATTATTATTATTATTATTATTATTATTATTACGACAACAACGTCATCAATGCTGACAGGATATCCTAGCATGCAGGTCACAATTCCAAGAATTCAGAAATAAAACCACACCAATTGTTTTAGAAAGCAATGAACTCAACGAAAATGTATAATGCCATAAAATACAATAGCATTTCATTTACATCGACATATGGATAAGGCTGTGTACATAACACGCCGGAAAGAGTAGTTTGACCGAAGCCCGCAGTCCCCTCTTTAGCTAGTTATTATTTTTTTTTTGGAACGTGCTGGTAACATGACTACATCGTAAGTGATCCTTACACGAGAGCCACCTGTATCTGCGCACCAAAGGATACTTTGGTTACGCAGTAACCAAAACTATCTTTTAATTTTTTTTGTGCGTGAACAACAATATACATTTTGTTTGTTATCGAACATCACGATTTCTCCACCTTTTCTTGAGAACGCAACATCGATGATTTTTTTTATGCTTCTGGCGAAACACAGGCGATAAAAAATGGTAACATGCGCCTACTCTGAAATGTCATTTTTCGTGCACACTATACGCATTGGCACATATGAAGCGTTCTATATAGCCCTTCCATGTAACTCCCTCAGTGGCCTGTTTCGCTTGGCTTGACTTTGGACTCGCTTCGGCTTTCACCGTCTTCCTCACTCTCTTCGAGCGACCTGCGTGCATACTGATTTTTGAGCGCGTCTTTAAACAGGTAATGCAGATGAACCCTTGAGTATATCATAGCCAAACTAACGCTGCATGCAAAATAAATAAAAAACTACTAATCGATATTCTACTCCGCAGTCTGTCAATGTTGAAATATTCAGGCAGCGATAGGCAACCAAATACAAATTCGTCATGCTTCAAGTAAAATATGCCGCTTCGTATAGAGCGGGACACAACAGCAAAAAGCCGGAGAGAGTTGGAGACGGCGTTCCGACCAGAGCGTGCGCTTGTTGAAGATAATAATGTTTGCGATAAATTGAATTAGAATGCCCGGACAAATTGATCGCGGCTTCGAAAATTGACGATAACGCAGTTTCGAACTATATTTCATTTACCTGCTCTTCTTTTTTGTGTTGGACGTGTACTTTATGCTTACGGTTGTACCGAAGAACACCGCCTTCGCTAAATTAAAATAGAATGAGCTGCCGGAAGTTGATATCGTGTTTCGGTACTCCCGCCATAAATCATCTGTGTAGTGCAGCGGATGTAAAAAGAAAAGAAAAAAAGTTTTGGTCTTCTTTTCTCGGCTTGCAGGAAAAAGTAAGGTAACGGAAGCTCGTGGTAACTCTGTCCTCGAGTGTGGAAGAATATTGAGCAGGTGGAATTTTTTTCACGTGGTGTTGTTATTGCAACTGCGGCCTAGAATATAACTTTTGACTGGTTGATGGATTGGTTGATTAGGTGATTGACTGATTGTGTGAGCGTGAACGCACGCAGCTCTAGCTCTACAGCTACGACAATGGCGATGCCTCGGCCATTGTGCGGCCGGTACAATTGATCGCAGTACTGCAAATATGGGCAACGACATTTTGTCGCCGGATCCTTCCCACTGTTAAATGAGTTAAAATATGAAAAAGGATGATAAGTGAAGTGAATTCTTTCACCAATTAGGCAGTTTACTGTCACAGGCGGGACACTTATTTGCAGGTAACGTAAGACCGCAAAAAATAAGAAGAAAAAGAAAGAAAGGGAAACGAATTTATCGCTTTCTGTAATGCCTGGGCTAAAGACCGAAATAAAAAAAATTACTCCATCTCCCGCTAAAGGGAACCATTTGTGGATGCGAAGCAGCGGGGAGATGGTTAGCTTGAGCGGGAGATGGTTTCGTGGCAGCGGCCCGAGCGCTCATCGCGGCGCTGCACAGGAGAGAGAATGAGGCGCGCGAGCCCCGTCGTTTTCATACCGTGGAACTACCGTGGCGCCCCCAGCGGAGTATGCAGCTGTCGCACCACCTGTCGAGCGCGCCGCTCCGGATTCCTAGAAGAGAGAAAGGGGGGAGCGTAGGAGAGGAGAGGGGAGGAGACGCGCATGCGCTGTGGGGGTGTGGCACGTGGGCGGATTCCTAGAGGAGAGAAAGGGGGAGCGTAGAAAAGGAGAGAGAGGGGAAGGGGACGCGCATGCGCTGTGGGGGTGTGGGACGCGGGACAACAGACAGAGCCGCGGGCAGGAAATGCTTCGCATTTAAAAGAAACCTTGGTGTCGCATATATAGTCTTACAATAAACCACGTCAAAAATTATTAGAAACACCAAAGGCTTTGTAGACCAATATAGCCAGCGTCAAATTGTTCGGTAAATTTGCGTGGTTACAGACGCGACAGCTGCGAAACACGGCTTTCTGTCTAACCCGTTTTGTGACATCATAGTGTGGTATCGAAGGAAGCTGCCGCCTTGCGGAACTCCCGCGATTGGTTGCAGTCACTTCAACAGCGGGCGCGATACGGACTGCTTTATCGCGGGGTACGGCGAAGCCTTACTTTACGCCGCTCTGAACTACGTCACTAGTGGTTGCGCCGCATGCGTAATCAGGCAGATTTAACGAATTGAGCACCCTGTTTGTCGAGAAACATCTATCTTCCCGTTAACCTCCCTGCCTTTCGCATCTCATTTATCTATCTATCTCTCTCCCTCTAGAAACATGAAACTATATTTTAATGTCAATTTCCTTCAACTTTCCAATTTGAACATGTCCCGTAAAGACTGTAATTATGAAGGTAATTTATGTAATCAGGTTACTTAGTGAATTGATCACTGGTTTTTCTTCCTGTAATCTCCGCGTGGACAGTTATTTTCTGTAGTGACATGACCTGAGTATATTTTATAGGTTTTAATAAAAGTGCGCAAAGGTAAAACTAAAATAAAAACGAACACTGTATATCACTCAAGTTTAGACAAGTTTGCATAAACCACTAGGAACTTTCAGACGGCTCTCTTGTAGCCGCTGCATCACTGGCCTGCTCTTCCGAGGCACCTTGCAACATTGAGGATTACTACGGGCTTTAAAATTTTTACCGTATCCCACATGTAAATCACTCACCAGTATAAGCACTTATCTATTCGCTATTTGAAATGTCATAACTTGGTGTAGACCGGGCGATTGGCCTTTCACCCAAGCAACTGGGAGCCTCGCGTCACAGCTCATCATTCCAGAAATTCACACGAGTTTTTTTACACGAGTATTTCTACAAAGATGACTGCTGTGGTGTCGTCTTTCTTTGGTCCTCGTTGTTTGCTTGTGCGCTGCTTTATTTTCGTGAGTGGAAGAATAATAACAGAAATATACGGCTGAACAGAGAGGTAATGTAAATAAAAACATAACTTGCGCAGTCCTCTCAAATACATCGGTGTATACAGCAGCAAATCTATGTCGACTTTCGCCTATTTGTTAGGCGGCGACGGCATTGTGTCGGAGAATATATGGTTTGATTATGATTAGTTTATATTTTGGATGACCACGTGAAACCTCTGGAGGACTACATTTCCCCCCAAATTTTGATGATGTAAAAAAAAAAGAGAAGAAAATACTTATTCGACCTGTTGCGAAAACGAAACTATAGTTGCGCGCAGAGTTTAAATAAAGGCCGTAAATATTTTGTTAATGGTAGAATGTAGCTTACGAATATGTGATAATTTTTGTCGAAGGTAGTTAAGAACACAAATACGGTGATTAATGAAGAAACCATGAAGGAGTGCCTAAGAAATGTCCACAGTAGTTTTAAGTCTTCAGAAACATCACACTTTTGTGCTAAGAAAAAAAAATCGGACGACGTATGATTTTCTAATTTTTTGTAATCACTGTGCAGATTGAACGCGTTATGAATTCACACAATAACACACATCAAAAACTGCAAGATTGAACTCCTGTCGCAAACAGAACAAGAAGACTATGCGAAACTTGTCAAACTATTCTCGCTTATTCACGGCCTGAAAGCATACCGTGTTGACGCAGGAATGGCGTGCAGAATCAGCAGAATAAAAAAATGAATAACTAGAAAGTATTGTAACACTTAAAAGTGTTAGCGTTTCTCCATAGCGTTTCCATCAGCTAGCTTAAAACCTTGCATGTCGGTTACGAAAAACGGAACACAGCATAGCAAAACGTGATAGAAGGCAAGGACAAGCTACGTCCTCATTTGCTCAATCACTTTTAAAACTGCGTGCCTTTCGCTTCGTACTGGTATTTTCCCATCCTTTAAAATACGTAACGCTGCAGTTTCGGTACCGCTAGGTATTTGTTTCGTTTCCCCCCTCCCCCCCCCTTCCTCCCCCTCGCCCCGAAAAGCATTCAGGATGGAGCGGTAATTACTTTCCCGACAAAACCAGGACTCGCTTCTGACTGGCTGGCTCTGTTTTTTTTTAATATTATTTTTTATTTTTTTATTGCCGTTTCTGAGCTGGCTTCGTCCGGAGTTTCTCCTGTTGCGCTTTTAAAATTGATATTTGTTTCTTGTCGCGCCGTTTCGGTGGCCCCAGACTTCAACAAGCAGCTTCGAGAAATCATTTAGCTAATTGCCCATTCAGCGGCCTCTCGTCGGTCAGAACAATGCCTTCCGGCTATGAGTCAGCACTTTCAGGTATTTCTTGCATTGCTCGATCGGTACGCGTTGTTGTATTGGTTTTATGGCTTTGACATTGCGAAATTCCCGGGTATTCCGTTTTCGTTTCGCCGAAATGACATCGCCTGTCTGTGCGTGGAATGGAATTTGTATGTGCGCTTCTGAGGCGCGCCGTTTGGGGAGTTATAAAAACGCTGTTTAATTATCGTGCGACGCGAAGGGGCACCTCGGGAAATGCAGGGGCCTTCTGAAATGGGCACATCTTTGACGAAGCTGTCGTGTTTGTCTCACCTTTTTTTATTTCTTCTTGCTCATAACGCGCTGTCCTCGTTAGAAGTGGAAAGTGGTGCAAGATCAGTGCTTTTTAGTAACGTCTGCGCTTATGTTTACTTGATTAATATTCAACTGCTTAATGAAGCGGTTTATTTAACGTGTCCCGGATTACCCATAACATGTGAGAGCTGGCGCATCGGTACTGAAAAAATATTATGAAAAAGCGCCAGCGACTGCAAGCAAAAAAAAAAAAAAGGACAAACATGTAAAAAGGCTTACTACAAGACAACAAACACACAAAATATAAGAGGTCATTTATAAAAAAAAAAAAGTTAAGAGGACCTGAACAACGTTGGACAGTTAATATGAGAAAACAATGCGTCTGATGAAAAATATCAAAATGATGATGATGATGATAATGCTAATAACAATAGATAATTATAATAGTAATCACTATAATTTCTCAAAATTCAATTTTGAGGAGGTAGCTTTAGTTCAGGCCCACCAACACGATTTCGTTTTCCAAGAGCCCGGAACCACATTCCTCCAAAGCTTCAAAAATAGCTTCCCCGGAAAATATTTGCTAAAGTATTTTTTTTTCAAGAACACCAATTACGAGCGTGAACACTTTTACATTTACATTACTTTTACATTTAAATTTACATTTGCCATTAGCCCTGAACGTCCCCTGTTCTGAAGGCGCGCAGCAGCGCTGGAGAACATAGAGTGGCGATGCCCGGCCTATACGGGCTCGACAACCACGTAAAGTAAGGTGAGGCATCCGTATTGGCGTCGGTCACCGCGAACTGCGAGCTGCATTTTCAACGTGAAGCGCGAAGCCAATGCAGCAGCCTGTAGCATTGAGGAGGAGATCACGGGCATTGAGCAAAGTTAGTTCTTCCGAATAATGCCTGAGAGAGGGGAGGGGGAGGGGGGGGGGGGGGGGGGGGGGGGGGGGGGGGGAGGGGGCACCGCTGGTGTCGCGGCGCGCGGACGCGTAATCCCGCGGATATTGTCATGGTTGGCGCGTTTTCTTTATAACCTGGGATACAAAACTAATTGCGCGAGGCATAGATCATTGAAAACAACTGAATCGGATGTTTTAAAACACCGTTATTACTTTTCTATGAAAACTCGCGCCCGGAATTCAGTTATTGAAAAGTTCGTAAATAATCTCATATTTTAATTATTGATAGTTAAATTATGAAAAAATCACCAGCCCTTCCCCTGTCGAGAAAATGGGGGCGAGCGAAGCTTGTAGTGTGTGTACCGGACCTAGTACTTTTCCTTCCCTGTCCTTCTACTTTTCCTTCCCTTTGGTGCAACTTTTCCTTCCGTTGTTTTGTACAATTCTCTGCTCGTCGCTGTTGTCGCTTGCGTTCGATGTCTCGAGTTTGCTCGACGAGCGTGGTTAGCAGCATTCGCCCGCTATTGCCGCTTGCGAATCTTCTAAATTGCTTCAAAATTAAATCTGTCCGTTACGTAAGACAACGAATGACTCATACCCCCGTAAACGCGGCCTCCCCAATACGACGACAGAAAAGGGAAATTCTACGCTGGAATGATAAGCGGCAACGCATCCAGCTGTGGAAGCAGACGACGACGACGAACGCGGGAGCAGTGGCACGAGCGCGTGCCTAGCACGAGCACGAGCCAACGAGCCGCTATGGAAGAACACGACGACGCTCGAGCCAATGCTCATGGTGATGGTTTTCTGTACACAGGCGATTTCACCTAGCCATATACGATTTCGCCTAGCCATATAAAGCTTCGCTTTAATAAGCTCTGGGGTTTCACGAGCCAATCATTGCCTGTTGCTGTGGCTTCTAATTTGTCTCTGGTATATATTCCGAGCTGTGGAGTTCATATATGATTTCTTGTTAACCATCGCGTGCCTTGCTCCGTTTTCACAGACTGGGCATCGTTCTGCGCAACTTCTCGCTCAGGTCGTTTACCAACTGTTGAGACGCAGCTGTTAATACTTGCGTAACGTACGCACTGTGAAATCCTACTTCTAAGATAATAAATTCCGGTGCAGAATAAAATAAAGCAATGCGGTCAAGCGGGAAGTTGCCGACGGATATAAGAAAGGCTCACAGTTCTTGGAAAACACGGTACAGGAGTGCACTTCTCGGCGGCCGAGGCGAAACGTGACACTACCGCAGTCATCACGCGGCCCGAACTGCCCATTCGCCCATACCGAATTCTAGCCTCTGACTGCCCGGTTGCGAAAGGCGATTTACCTCTTCCCACTGCGGGCGTTTTATGGCACTGTCGTGGCCCTGTTTCCCAGCGTTCCTTATTACTACACCTATGATCTTCTTTTCTCTATATACTTGAGCATTTCCGTATTTTTTTTTTCGTCTGCCTTATATTTTTCTCTCGGGCGCAATTCCCGCTGTCGACTCTTGCACTGGCCGTAAGAACGCAATGTGGAAGCTTGCCTTAACCCACTATCCCTGGAAGAAGTTGTGTGCAGGAAAGGTTATGGCTCGGCTGTGAATTAACTCCCCTCTTGCGCAGTCGCGATGAGGAATTATATTTCACTTTTTTAAAATCTGTGATCAAGGAGACGCTGGCACCTGCAGGTGGCGCCAGCTATTCCTCTCCTGTGACTGGATAGATTTGCAGTAAAGGATAAAAATCTTACCTGCCGATATTTTCGACACAAGATTATGTGCACTGAAATGCGTTCCGAAGAACCACGCACGTCACGTGACGTCACGCCACGTCTCGTCACATGAAATTGGATAGACGCACGAAGGCTGCAAGCGAAAAAAACATTTTTTGTCGACTTTAGACTGACCCCCATATGATGTCCCTTACAGTAAGCATTGCAGTGCCTAGTTGTGTGTTGAAGCTTTATACAAGTATGCTTGGTTCATTGCTTTTATTATTCGCATTTTAAAATGTATTGGCCCGTTATAGTGATGGACGTTGAAGAATTACATGGCGGCACATCTGCGAGTCATGAAACTAACTTTTTGTCGGGTGAACTTGTGCCCCCAAAACAACTAACACTCAAGCACATTGACAGCGGAAAGTACAGGCGGCGAGCATCGAAATACGATTCTGTGGGTCAAGCACGTCGGCTTTTATACACAACTCGGTGAACGTTCCAGCGTAATCGCTGTGCCAGCGTGCCTACCAGAAGGTACTATACAAATATCGTGTCGCGAATATAACCTGAGTACTCCAGTTTGGGTGAGAACAGAGAACTGATAAAACCAGCGATAACATTCGAGAAACTTCAGATACAGAAAGGTTCTCCTGTGCTAAAGCGACAACTTTTAACATCTGTTAGCTGGCGAACCGCGGTCCCTGGTAAAAGATACGCGTGTCAATATTTTATTACCTGTAAAGAAATGTTTGTTTTTTGAGCTCCACACTCTGCGCGTCTTGCTGCAGCAGTGGCAATAATTTCACTTTTCCTTCCATCTGCAGTAAGTTCCATTCAAATCACTCCAGCGATTATCTTAAGAGACTTTTGTGCGTTGCACACATATTTGATTAGATAAGACGTGAGCTAACGCTTCTTAGGAAAAAGATCTCTGCTCGATTCTCTCATGACATGTTCATGTCGAAGCATCGCTTTCGTAGCCACCCGAATTTATCATTCAGAAGCTTGCTATGTTAGCTATCCGACTCCCAACGCCTTCTCTCGAACCTCTCAATTGATTTTCTTTCGCCTTGACCTCTCGTGTCTCTTTAAAAATATGGTGCAATGATTAAAGTTTTTCTGACTTCTCTTAAGCAGGTTGCTTTAACTTGAAACGCTGCGCATGATTCTGTGTAAAGATGGTAATTATGCGGTTATCTCTAACATGAGGGAAACATAGGGAAGTGTTGGTAATTTTACGTGAAGGGAGCTCAGCGAAAAAGACGCTCGCCAGCGAAATTCTTGACTGCCGCCAATAAAATCGCACATCACTGTGTTGGTTGGGTACAGTAGTACGCGTTGCTCATCTGAAAGCCAGGCCGCGTGCCATGGCTCGGGAAATATTCTGCGTTTTCTCAAATCTGACATCCCACTAACGTTTAGCACTGCCTGTGTAAGTATGGCTCCCTCCTAAATGTTTTCAGTTTCGTATAACGGTTCATAGACGCACATGAGTCACCATTAGGCATTTGACCTCAAGAACTAACCGTTGCCGCTTTTGGTACAAGCTCGATCGCCATTTCAAGAGCCAAGAACCACTCAGTACTGAAGTGGACATGTATGGGCAGCAGCAGTAGCAGTAGCAGAGACGTTGTCATCGGTCAAGGGAAACAGACAACAGGCAATCTCCTCTTTACGGAGACGCCGTTTAAGCAATCCTTTGAGCGCAAGAATCGTTCACAGACCATAAGGAGCCTGACGTTGCATAATGCGCTGTCCTCCACCGTCCTTTGTCTATTTGCGTGTCTTCCTTCGGTATCTCGAAACAGTAACCAGACGGGTCAAGGCATCCAGTTGCAATGCAGGCGCAATGAATGGGGCAGACACTTGCCTTCATTTCCGGCTGCGCCCTTTGCTTTTCCCGAACCATCGTACCGGAAGTTGCTTTCAGTAGAATCCCTTTCTCTGCCCAACCGTCTTCCTTTTCCTCCGCTTAGCTTCTGCGTCTCACTTTTTCTCCGTGGCCGGTCATCGTCTATCAGGGCTGGGCCCAACAGAAGCCGTTCTGTATTTGGATTGTATTCATGAACCCATTCGTACGTTGGCCCAGTTTGTAAGAGAAGGCTCTGGCGAATTGAGACGGTGAGCATAACATTAGTGAAGGCATCATGCTAAAGACGAACAGTTTATAAGAACGAAACGATTTATTAATCGTCTCACGACAACGAATTTAAGAAAGTGTATAGGCCTTGTAGTACCAGGATGTTGGATCGGGCTATTGGTACTTCCTTGATTAGTTAGTATTCCGTCTTTCATGAGATATCTTTGATGAATCTCGCAGAGTATTCTAGTGATATATTTTTTTGCCGCGATTGGTCCACCACTATTCATAAAAATAATTGTAAGGAAACAACTGCATCTCAAATAGAACCTTAGGAGCGAAATTCGTGAACTAGATATAGCGCCAAAGTTTGTATACCGGGTGTAAGTCATGACATCGAATATATAGCATCACCGAAGATGGCCATCTGAACACAGTGGCTTTATCAGACGAAAAAGGTTTCTAAATTGATGTGTTTGCTAATAACGCGTTGTGTCACGAGAACCCTCCGCTCTTAATTAGTGACTGCTGGTGTTCTGCTACTGATTACGAGATCCTGGATTCATTACAGGCTGCGGCGACAGCAGCAGCTGACTTTTCGACGTCGGCAGTTAGATATGCACATAACAACTTTATTAGCTTAACATAGTCAATGCCTCAAGAGGGGTTCAGTCAAGAGGCATGGTGGGTCCTGCAGGGCAGGCCGAGTGCAATAACGCTAGCGTATACGCAACTTTGACAGCACTTTATATAACCCCAGGGGTCATTTCTTGGCAGCTGTTCTTTCCCCCATTCCATTTGCTTTCTTACCATCAGAGTCGCACCATATGCTCACACTAGGGGGCCGACCCCAGTCGGTGGGGCTTTAAGGGGCACCAGTAACGAAAGGCGAGAAAAATTGTGAAAAAAAATTACTTATAAAAAGCTGCGACAAATGGTTACATATTTCTCTATTTATCTACTTCGTTATTTACGATTTTTTTACAGGCATCGTACTGAGGCATTTGGTAAGGGGCTGTCACAGTAAGGACTAAATAAAGTATATATAATGGGTATATAACAAATTGTAAATATGCATACATGAATAATAGACAGTATAATAATGCATATACAACGTCTTATGCAGATATTAGACCATTGCGCAAAAATAATCGGAGACGGAAGTGTGCGTATTAGAGAAAAGTCGGAAGATGCAATTCATTCAGCAAACAAAGTAACAATGTACAAAAGTAGCCACTCCAATGTCATAGGATAAACAAAATACAAGAATAACGAGCAATATAGTGAACTCCTAAATAAGAGCAACAGAGCGTACATAACGCATGTAACTGGAAAACAAAAGAAAAGACATCAGTGCATTTTGTAGAAGTTACGCAGTGGAATATGAACTTATGAGCTGGCGGAATTTATCAGGATTTGATTCGGAGACCAGGAAATCAGGAAGAGCGCTCCATAACCAAATGGCACGAGGAAGCGCCGACAAATTGAATGCACGAGTGTTCCCGTAGATGCGCGTGAAGCTGCGGTGATTATGTAATCTGCGTGATGTGCAAGGTGCGCGACTTCAAGCCGTAAACCAGATTTGGAGCGCTCAGACGAGGCGCCTCTCATAACGAGGTCCTTCCTTTTGGAACTTGAAATTTCATAATTTCATCTTTTGCAGCGAAGCTCTTTTTGGCTAGGCTGTCGTGCATTTTTCGTGTGCGTGCGCAAAAATGGGGGTCGATCCTGGTGATAGTGCAGAAAAGGCCCAAGCACAATGGCACATACCACTGTGGGTGCCGCGTCGGGCATGTCAACGTTCGCACGGCCCTCTCTTTGTCGGCGTTCCAACCGCTTGCGTGCCTAGTTTCCTGCCACTCTCCATAGGCGGCGGCACCGTCGCGCGTGTATGTAAGACAACGTGCCGTTCTCCATTTTAAATTTCATTTCTCTCGTCGTAATGGGTAGGCCGCCTGTAGTGCGCACTCCCGGCGACAATTGCATGGCGTCTTTTCCTGCTGTCCCTCTTCGTAGGCGCGTTGCTCCTCGAGAGGGCGGACATTACGCGGTCTCCCCATTCTGTGTCACCTCTGTGTCGTGTGCTACACAGCTTCGGTGGTCATCCACCTTCACAGAGTGGAATGGCTCAAATGTTTTCTTTTTTTTTACGTTACAAAGACTTCTTGGCGTCTTTTCACGCGACCCACTCTATCGTGAATAGGAACTGCTCCGTGAATGCCATACATGTCTCTTCAACTCATGAGTATATGGAATGCCCGCCTGATACGCGCTCGAGAACTCCGTAACGCTGCATGCTATTTTTTCGGAGACATGGCGTGTGGCTTGTTTGTGCAACTGCGCCGGCAACAAAATTGAGCGGTGTGTCTGTGGGAATACGCTTACGCCTTTTCGGTTTCCGCAAGGCGCATCCCACGCCGGGGTCCAGCCTGACTCGCACCCTCAAAATCCTCGTCCATCACGGATGTTCCTCTTTTTTGTTTTTTCTCTTCTACGATTCTACCGCTCCTCTTTCTTCTTATCTATTTTTTTTTCTGGATACGTCATATCTCATCTTCTTTAACTTCGGGTTTCCGCTCCTTTTTAGAGATACTCGGATTTCACAAACCCATTTCTTCTTTCTTTTCTTTTTTTTTCACGGTGCTGTGCCTGTCCGTCTTGAGCAACCGTACACGCCGGTTCCTGTTAGGGTGAGCGATGTGGAGGCAAACCGGCTGGAAATATTTCCGAACTCCGAGGGTGTTTAGCTGGCCCGATTTATTCGACTGCCCGCTCATTCACCCTATCAACTTCTCTCCTTGCTTATTTCCTTAGCGTACTTTCAAGAGGGCAATGTAGGTGCAGGCAAGAAATATGTGCTCCCTTTTCGGCGGATACCTTACGCCAAAGTAGTTTACGGGACACTGAACTCGATTCCAGTTGAAAGGGCATCCACCATGAGTCGACGCAGTAAATTGCACGCTTCGTTGCGCCCTATACATCTGTCTTGGAACGAGACGGTGTTTTCTTTTTTTTTTCAGCGTAAAACATATCGCCTGGTTAGCGTCGCACTTGGCAAACAGCGTAATGATGCGGGCAGTAAAGGGGTAATTTGTATTTATTCCCGGAGTTTTAGCGCGGTGCTTTCAATGACGCGAAGAAAAAGCGAATGAAGTATAGGCATTGCCTCATATTAGCTAGTTGTCTACGGAGAAGGGACTGTAGTAACAAGAGCATGCTAGTTTGGGCAAAGCTGACCTAGCCTAACTTGACCTTGCCTGACCTGACCTGGCCTGACCTGTCTTGTCCTAGCTCGACCTAACATAAGAGCTGCAAACATCTACAGTTATTTCGGTATCTAGTATCCAGTGCGCGCTGCACGTAAGTTTGCCCTGGAATTTGTCTCTGGAAGTCCCCAATGCAGTGACGTTGTGTATGTGCCGCGCTTTGCACGCTAAGTTCCGTGCTTCCAAATACACCTTCTTGAATACAGGAACATTCATTCATGTGCTTTAATTGGCAACGGGAAACGTTTCGTAGGAGCAATCATCAATTTTGAATTGCTTGGATATTATATACACTCACTGATAAATGCGATCCTTGCAGTAATTCTAAGTGCGATGCAAGATTAAAATCAAATAAATACGTTGCCCTATATACTTGCGA
Source organism: Dermacentor silvarum (assembly GCF_013339745.2). NCBI lineage: Eukaryota > Metazoa > Arthropoda > Arachnida > Ixodida > Ixodidae > Dermacentor > Dermacentor silvarum. The sequence continues at coordinate 46,210,926 of NC_051163.1, forward strand.
GACGCTGTTTTTTTCTGTCATTAAAGTTTCACTTGCTCATGAAAAACGCGTTTTTGGTATCGCCGACGTTCCTTGGGCCTGTCGTGGCAGAACGGCCCTATCTCGCTTGGCCGCTCGATGCGAACGACGTGCTTTACGTGTAGGCGTGGTCGCATCTGCAGTGCCCAAATCTCGGCCCGCGAAAAAGGGTGTGGCATGGCGTTGACTCGATCGGTTGCCGCTCGCGTTCGGGTCGTGAATAATGCCTTCGTGTCGTCTTCGTTGCTTTGCTCGTCTGTGAGAATCCCCATTGGCCGTGCGATGACAGTAATAGCCGGGTGTGTAGTCATTAATTGACACTCTCTTCTCTCCTTATACGAGCGCTTAGACCACCAGAATGGCCGCAAAAAGACTTCACGGCTCATAGCCGTTTGCAGTAGTTCAAACAACTTGCGTTGCGTCTATCGTGGGCACGAACGTCATCATGTTATTTTTCTTTTTAAACACATTTTCCATAAAACGAAACTATACTTATTGCCACACAGGATTCGATCTCAAGACCGCGACAGTGTCGGCTGCCGAGACTGTCAACTTTGTCGCGCCGCCTTCATCAGCTCTTTGTCCTCATCGCATTGTCGTTGACATCGTGCTATCCCCGTCTTCGTGTCGCCATCGTCATGCTTATCATCATCGCCGTTATTGCGTCGTCATATCTGTGCGGTCGACGTCATTATAGTGCCGTCTCCACGCTTATCGCCGTCGTCGTGCTCGTGTCGGCGATGCCGTTATCGTATCGTCGCCATGCTTATCGTCGTCGCTATTGCGTCGTCATCTTGGTGCTGTCGGCGCCATCATCGTGCTGTTACCATGCTTATCGCGTCGCTGTGTTAGCACGGGAGAAGTCCTTATCGTACCGTCCTCGTTCTTATCGCCGTCGTCGTTACTGCGTCGTCGTCTTCGTGCTCGCGATGTCGTTATCGTGTCGTCGTGTGCGTGCAGTCGTCATGTCAATTGCCGTCGTCGTTATCGCATCGTCGTCTTCGTGCTGTCGACGCCGTTATCGTAGCATCTCTATTCTTAGCGTTGTCATTTTCCTGTCGCCGTCATTATCGTGTGTTCGTCTTCGTGCCGTACCTTAGCGCCGCCTGCGTACCGTGGCACTTTAAACTTTCTATGAATGGCCCTCCAGCTCGTTTTTTTTTTCATAGGAGGAAGGCTGAAACACAGCGGCTCAGAATCGCAAGGTTTCGGGACATTTACGAGCGTAATTTGCCGGCAATGTCAGATGCGCGAATTTCTAAATATACGGGACCTGAAGTTCTCTTTCCTCCCAATTTCTTTTTTTCTTTTTTCTACATTTCAATTAAGCATAAAAACTAATTACACCGATGCTTCTCTCGCTTCATTGTCTGTTTTAAGCACATGGGTTGGGATTAACGAAAGATCGAGTTCCTCGGATCCTCTTATTCCTCTCGCGGAAGTCAGAAATGTACAATTATTGTTTCGTTTCGATCTTTTGTTCCTATATTTCAGTCGCCAACCTGTAGCAGCATTAGAATAATGAAACGCTATAAGCCTTCAAAAGGATACAATAACAAAAAAAAAAGTACGAAACACAAGAAGACAATGGCGATGCGTATGGGCCACTGAACACTTGAAAGCGGGTGCTTTGCCCATGGAATACCCGCACTCTTCGCTTAATTAAATCGCCCTCAGAGCTCCGTTCACCCTTTTAATTCAATTATGGTGATACATTGCCCTACGCCTCATGCTCTCGAGGGTGCCGAAGCGAGCCAGTCCATTTGTGAGATGAAAGGCGCCGCGAAGCCTGTGTTTTCTCTCCGATGGGTTTATTAAGCGAACTGGCTATTTTCTCATTAAAATAACTACTGGTCGGCCTTCTTTCTTTTTTCATAATGCTTTGAGCTTTATGCACCCGTTTTCATTTTGGCTGGTGATAAATGTGTCTTCAAGAAGACGTGTCTGCTACGAAAACGCGGAAATATTTTGGATAATTACAACAAGAATATTAGGATCCCATGATCTGGAAAGCTAACGTAAAGTTGAGTGGACGGAAATACATAAGGGTAATTGATTGTATAACAGTGCTGCTCGCGTACGTTCGCCCGATACAAAATTACACATTGTGACGGATAGGAGGTGAGCAAACATGAGTTGGAGAGCAAACGGTGGTGCCTAATATTCTGTCTATGATAATGAGAACCAAATAGATTTTAATGGCTGACGTCACGCGTAAAGGAGATAATCGGTGACTGTGAGTAACAGAACAGGGCTGCGAAGGGAATGTAATGGCGCTCGAAGAAGATGCGCCGGAAACCACTCACGCACAACACACAAGACACTTTGTTTTTCACAGCGAACAAAATGCTGACAAAGCTGGGAAAAGCTTCATGTACATGGCTTAGTCGACTCGACTAAACATCGCCTCAGAGAAGCCGGTAGAAAAAATACAAAAATAAAATCTCGTAGGCTTCTTGTTTGGGACAGCGAGCGTGTCTGGAAGCAGCAGATGAATTGTGGTGATGCCTAAATGTAGTCAGCTTTAAGGATGTGATGGGTATTTGTGTTGCAGCAGTCTTTTAACATGTGTATAGACCTTTTGAGACTGTCCTGTTTATAGCCATGTATAGTATAATATAATATAATATACAATAATATAATATAATATACTTTATGAAAGCAACATTTATGTGGCCCCGGCGCGACGTTCTTAACCCGCCATACTTAGTCAGACAGCTGCCCTAGTCGATTCATTCCTTAAAACGACGCTTTGAACAATTTATGTGCTATCAGTGCAGTGAATAAAGCTCGCTGAAATAGGTCTTGAATGAAAGAGAGAATGAATGACTTGTTTAGTCGAAACATGCATGCGTCTTGGTTGAGCTTTTCGTCCAAGCCCTTAGCATGACTGCAAGTCCAGGTCCCACGTAACTCGTGCACAAGTACAGAATCAAGGACACCAACATTTTGTGGGACAATGTGAGGTTTAATACAATAACGCAAGAAATTCATTACAACATATTGCTGCAAGCTCACACAAGAGTGAGCTGTTGTAGAACTTATTTAGAGAAACGAGAGAGAAACAAAATTTAGAACGCTAATAAAAAATGTTAAGGAGTTTAAAAAGCAAACGATGCCCAATGCATGCATCATAATAATCATTGAGTAACATTTATTGATTGAAAAGGGTTGTAGTAGTACTGGCTTCTCTTTAGAGCACACGGAAAGCTGTTACCCTACCTTATCGCAAGCAGGATATCATTCAATATGATTGTTCTCATGGGATATTCTGTTGTAGGCTATAGGGTATCTATTATAGGTTATTGGTTATCTAAAACTGGATAAAACTGTTTTAGCTTTTCGGCGAGTGTTCCTGCAGTACGATAGAATATGCTGCACAGGACTTAATTAACTGGATGACGGGGATTATTATCATGATGATGATGAGGACCACATCAGCAGCACCCAGCGAAATGGAGGCATTCAGTTTACACGAAAAATGTAACGCCCTCTCAGAAGAAACTGTGCAGGCTCTAGAGCCTAAGGCTGGAATGGGGAAAGAGGGAATGAAGAGAGAGAGAGAGAATCTAAGAAAATAGACGCCCCCAGTAACACGCCAACAGGCTCCGAGGGACGGGAACACACCGAGACGGGGCTACGCGGGAACAAATTGGCGTCCACCTTCCCTGGCACCCCTCAATTGTGGCGGTGGCAGCAGCAGCAGCAGCAGTCTCGTGAGCGGGCATCTCGTTTGTCTCGCGCGAGAACGAGAGCGTCGCAAGAGCGGAAGGAACAAGGCCCTGCAGGGGTAACGGCCTTCCCCTCTCTCTCCCCATACCCCGGCTCTCGTCCATCGGTCTTCAGCTCGCTTCGTTAGCGCATCTGTCCTCCTCCTGCCAAGCTAATTCCGTGCACCACTGAGACGCTGGAGTCGTGGGTCTCGAGCAGCAGCGTTCGTGTGAATCTTGCTCCTAAACGCACCAATACGGCTGTTCTGTAGACCTAGCAATAGCCTGTAGCCTTGGTCTTGTGCTCGGTAGCTACAGGAACGCGTTCGAGCAAGGTGTACCTGTCTTTGGTTGTCGCGATTTGATATCCCACGCCGTGCGCCTATTCGCAGGGACAACTTCGACAATGTACCGTAGGGTTCACTTCAAAACAAGGGCGTAACCTGTAACAGAGCGAATATATCTGCAGGACTTTGCTTCAACTGTCTCGTGAAGAATAACTGGCTGCTAGGACAAGTTACCGTAACATTTATGGGTGCGAAAATTATCTGCGGACACTTGTGCCGTATCACAGGTAAGAGCCTACTACTGTTCATCTACGATTATAGTGTGAGAACGATGTGACAATAGCCGGCATGACGTCCCACTGACTATCTAAGTTTATTAGAGAAGGCAATGCGCTTACGAAGCGGCTGGCTGCGGTATCCAACCCGGCCAATCATGAGGGGGGGCTCGGTTCGCCTATGAATTGCGACCCGCGCAACCCTAGGGAAGCAGCGGTGATGAAGCTGTCCACCCCTCGGAGCGTCCGTGAAAAAGCATATTACGACATCCACGAAATTTGATTACAACGTATTTTCTAGTCCTCAACAGCATAAACTTGAGACAAAACCATCAGTAAGCTGAGACACGCACAAGCGCTCGACTTCTGTTTGTTTTTCCTCACATTTCTGCGCTAAGAACTAGATAATAGGTCGTACCAACAAGACCGAAACTCAACTCTTACTAGAACTCTTACAGCGTACTCAAACGTAAATCTGAAGTCTCGACTGATCAAAAGTTGTTGGCAAGTCACAATAGGCTGCAATATGGAAGCTCCCGTGTAGAGTTTACGATTCATTGCCTATAAGCATCGGTGAGAGGCACGTGATTCATGTTCCGTGATTCTCTGCTGCCAAACATTGCAAGCGAAGCGCAGTGCACGGAATTATGTACGCCGAGGAAAAGACAGAAGAGAAGTACACTTTGGAGTAAGATAAGCATTTCATCTCTCGAGGCTCATGCCGGGCGTGTCCAGTGGGCCCTGCTCGAAGAATAAGCGAAGGTAAAGCGGGTGGAGCCTAAGGCTAAAGCGTGGAGGCTAGCTTTCTAGAATGTCCTGTCGATTACTTCACGATGGTTTCACTTGCTATTTTCGGCACAAACTTTGCTCAAATGGCAATCTACCTCTTTTTCGTTGCAACGTCCTTACGGTTTGAGCATTTCAATGTAACGATGGTTCTTCAACATCGTGCATGAACTTTATCATTTGTGCCTCCGAACACAAGTCTACCGAAGAGTATTTATGTTCCGAATTCGTCAAAGTGTACTATCCAATTTTTTTTATTCTATTCAAACCGATTTCATACTACTGGGTAACTTATGTTTCATTTGTTGTATTCCAAGTTATGATTTTGGGCTACTGGATTGTTGGTTGATCCCGTTTAGTTCGTATGAGCCATTGCAACATATGGATCTACATCTATGCCTTGGGAAGGTAGTCAATCCTAGCTTGAATTTAGAGCCGGGTAAGTCACACGCATACTAAAGCTGGGGAAATATACGGGGCGATGACCACTGTACCAATGTCAGCAAATTTTAGAGCACACTAGCCGCGTCATCATCGTAGCTCTATTAGATGTCTTCGAGAATTCTTGTGGCGATTTTTATAAATCCCCTGTGGCAGATAGCACAATTCTAGTCATTGAGCTGGTGTGCTCGAAGAGGCGGGCATCACTTGCAGGCGAAACTGAAATGCATAATCGACTAATTAGCGAAATGTCACTAATTAAGTTTACCCTCATTGCCTTACGGCACATATGGTCATTTACAAATTATAACCGCTGAGACTGTAAGGCTTGTTCGCTTAAAAATAATTCTGTGGCTGACACCGTATTCGGGATATGGGCCACCAAACGTAAGTTTGGTGGCGCATATCAAGGAAACCTTTGATGCATTGAAGCGCAAAAGTAAATGGACCGCCACGCCAATGCATTTCCTTCGCAAAGTTCGGGAAAACATATCTCAAAACTGGTATCATCCTGGCCATTCGTTCCAAGTGCATCCACCTTGCGAACAACCCGGCTACAATTCGTGAATTGCAATATGTGCTTAAGGTAATTAGCTAAAAAATCTGGATGAGTGATTTTTTGTTAGTTAGTCAAGTATGCGTTTTCATTTCTTGTGCAAATAATGTCCGCTTCTTTGAGCAATCAAGCTCATAGATTAGAATTTTGCTGTCTGCCATAGGTCATTTTTAAAAATTGAAAAAGTCCTCTGGAACACCCGGTACATCAAATCTCTATCGCACATCTGTTGCTTTCCCAATAGGGATCTCTGATCTCTAGTTGTCCCTTAGTTCAGCTCTGCCGAACGTAGGGTGGTTACTGCGAGACGAGCTGGTCTATCTGAACTAAGAGAGAGATAGAGAGAAAGAACAGAAGAGAAGAAAGACAGGGTGGTTAACCACACGCACGTCCAGTTTTCTAGTCTGCACTGGGGAAAGGGAATATATGGATGAAAATGAGAAGAGATAGAGAGTGGTACAGTTTCCTCTACTGCCTTCACCCCTGCTTGTACGTTTCATTCTTCCTGTGCTGATGTTAATCAAAAGCGGCGAAGAACGCAATATCCTGATAAGGTAAACATGCTGTCATACTCAGCGGTTGCTCCTTTTGTTTAGGAAGCTCCGAAAAGACGTGTGCATATATGAACCGGCTACTTGTTTGTTGCGGATAATCCATTGAGGCTTTGATTAAACCACGTTTCAAAACGTGCAGTGTAATGGCAGAAACTTGCTCTCGTTATGAATGCTAGGATGTGAACACCATAACTGTAATAATCGGGAAAACGGCTGTTCTTTATTCCCCACCAATTCTAAATGTATTCTATAGTAATTTGTCACTATTCCATTCGTATTAAATTCGGTCTCAAATATTATTCGCCTAACCCCTATACATTTAAGGTCGGTATACACTGGCGTTTAGGTATCCTCGCTTTTCGTTTAAATGCTGCACCTCGTTATGGCAGGCAACCGAACCCCGGACCTCGCGCTCACCAGTAGAACGGCAAAGCCAGTGACAGCCACCGCTTCCAAGGCACCAGCGGAAGAGCTACAAACTGAATATCACTGCAAACAACCTCAACGACAAAGGCACACAACGGTTGAGAAGCTGGAAAAAAATAGCGTGACATCTTTGGTACCTCGCCCACCGGACAGCAAGCGTCAACGCAGAATCTCGGTGCATTCCCAGCAATGCCCACAGAAAGAAATAAGTGAAGAAGGAAGAATAAAGTTGCCGTCCCCCACATCGACTACGAGGCGCGATGGTCTCTGTCACGCGAACTTCGGCGAAGCCCCGTCAAACGTGGTTCCCGCCCTTTTTCCTTCACTTTCGCTTCACTGCAGTATTTTTCCTCCCTCCTTTCCGCACGAGAAGATGGAGCGAACACAACCGAGCACGCGAATAGGGGATAGTGGAATAGACGATAGAAAAAAAGAAAAGGGGGGGGGGGGGAAGTGATGCCACGATGTACGCACGCCATATCATCTTCGCTCTGCAGCCTGTCTGCTGCCAACCTCTCTTATACCTAGGTGCCATGGGCGGGCACTTTCTCCCTCTCTCACCCTCGGTGTTGCCATCACCTTGTGAAGGTGGTGGACGCTATTCGCGTCATTAATTCGGCACTAAGTGGAAGCGGAGAAGGTGTCGGCGCTAAAAGCAAAGTGAAACGTTTTAGTCCGCGGACACGAAAACGAAGCGGTTCAGTGATCTCTCACCGAGGCGCTGCCGTGGTCCGTGACCATTACGTCGTGTTCTCTGAAATCGCGTGTTGTGCGAATGTACTACGTGCCCGTATCCGTGGGCACATTTTTGCGTGAAAACTGAAAATGCAAGCGGGCCTCAGTTTCTAAATATGCTTAACTCAATGCGAAAGCGACTATGTACATTTTACGGGGAACGTAAGCTTCAACGTAGTCGTCACTGCACAGAATTAGACAGCCATACCTTCTAACCGCATAAAGAAATAATAACTTCCGCGTTTCGAGAAGCGATTCCTCATTAAGGTTTGGGATGAGTCTTTAGTGACAAATAAGACATTAGTATTTACTGTAGAGTGAAGTTGTCTTGCCGGCTTTGCTCGGCAGATCTCTCTCACTCTCTCTCCTTCTATCCCTCTCTCGTTTTTTGTTTGCTTCAGTTTTCTTTACTCTTTATTTTACTCGTGGTTTCGAAATGTACGACAACACAGTTGGCAGCTTATTCGCGGTAGCCAATCTTCGCAATCATTTATCTCTTAGCCAAGAACGGCAGCATTTGCGTGGTATTGTTTAAGCCACTAGTTCTAGCTCTCAAAAGGCTTGCAGCGTGTTTTCTGCAAAGGAACTCCACCGTTGCACGAGCAGCGTTTATAAGGAACTTATATTCAGGTCCCTAATGGCGTTCGCTGATGTACACTATACGCTTCTAGCCCTCGCCAACTAGCGGTTCTCGGGCACTCCGGCTAAACATTCCGCATAATTACTGGCGCGGTTCTCAAACCAGCAGGCGTTTTCTCCTTTGCCCGTTTAACGATAACTGCTACTCCTTCTCAACAAAACAATAACCGCGCCTTCCTCCCCACGGGTGTAAGAGACTGAAACGACAGCGCTTTTCCCGGGGTTCCGTGTTTCTCTAGTTTCCACTTACGCCCGCGCATACTGCAACCGGAAAATGCGCTGTGCAAGGTCTTTGCGCGCTATGCGCTGGGGCGCCCACAAAACGGCGTTGCATGTAGGCTCCCTACTATGCACGAGCGATCAGCGTTCCACGCTACCGCTCTTGTGGCGCCTTGCATTGCAGATCTACAAATAACCGAGTCTCACAAGTAATGCTGGAATTTGCGCTTAATATGATAATCTATATACGCGATAGTTTTTCCCCGCCAGAAAGGAGGCACTCGCTCGTGGTAAATTAAGAACTAAGCTTACTGTAATAAAGAGTACGAACAAATTGCAGTATATAACATGAAACAGACAGCAGGAAAGTTCAATGAATAGTTACGAACCGTCAGCAAAGTGCCGTTTTCTTTTTCTTCTTTTTTTGTAAGGCACAGCTAGAATGGCTGCACGGTTAACCTTGCAGAGAAAGTGGAAGTTTCGTTCAGCAATAAAAAATGTTCAGGTCACAACTATCAACATGCTCGTCCTTGTAGAAAGGGGCCAGAGCGCCGCATTACGGCGAGAGATGCGTGGTGAATTTCGGCCTCGAACGGGTCTCGTAACTTCTGTCGTGATGGTCAGCTTGAAGATGCGCTTGCCATACAGTTTCATACAACTACTTTACAGGGTGTCCCAAGTACCATGCGCCAAGACTTAAAAATATGCAAATGCCACGTAGCTGCACAGACCCAAGGTAATGTGTTTTGCCGTCGCTTGGGGATACTCAGACAATTTTTTTTGCATTCCGCCTAATTACGTAATAATCTTAAATAATTAATCAACTTCTCTAATATTATAATTACATGAAAAGTGTCACTGAGAAAATTGTAGAGCAGCATGAGAAACTCCCGATACAGATTTATGTTGGTCAATACGCGCTACATAAAAGTGTTTTTCCGAGCGGGAAAGAAGCCCGCGATTACACGCACAACTGCCGCGCGACGGGACACTCGAGGTACATTCCACATCAAGCGACAGGCATAATCAGAAATTTCGATACTTATTTCTGCATTTTCCTCCTCACCTCATTGAGTGAGGCGCGTTGTTATTTATGCTTTCTTTGTATTTAAGGAGAGTTTGGTGCCTATATTTGGCGCGGGATACTCCTTTTCTCTTACATGATAGTTGTCGTCGGAAAGGTGCCAAAAATCACAAAACTGGACTAATAACCACATGTATGAACATTCACTTGCGAAGTCTTCGCTGCAATATAAATATGTGTTTGCTCAACAGAAGAGTTCACATAACATAAAAACTCACAAAACTAAAATGTTTACACGCAACACATGAGTTCACAAAGCATAAATGTTCACAAAATCAAGATGTTTACAGAGAAGATGTTGGGCTTTCGCGAATTAGGTCCCTCTTGAATGCCGCGCTCTAAATACAAGTCATGTGCGCAGACACAAAAAGCTACATGAACACGAAGACACAATAAACGTGGAATCGAGAGTGCCTGTTAATAATTACAATGCGAGCAATAACTGATATCTGACTTGAGATTTTTGTGATATTTTTTAATGTTACTGGCTACGTACTGGTTACACTACCGATGCATCTATAGCAAATTGTGTGTGCGTACTTTCTTTTTCCTGCTCATCGTTTACGAGCAGCATTGGTTTACTGTACTCTCTACAGTCCGCAATGTACAGACCTTTACAATGCAGAATCCAATAAGCCGGTGGAGACTACATTGTGGAGGACTTTCCTTCCTCGCCATATGAAGTGCGTTCCTGCCTAAAAAGTAACTCCTTATATATATGGCCCTTGAGATACAGTATGAACACCTTGGTGCATTGTACAGTCAAGCACGCAGGTTTGATTAACGCCTCATTTTAATCTCCTTTTTGGAATAAAGTTCGATAAATGCTGCAGTCGCATTCTCTTAGATTATAACTCTAGCTGTTGCTTATAAGAATGAAACATACTGTACGAATGGCGAGTGGCTTTTCACGAAGTTGTCTTAGAACATGCTGCCCTACTCATTCGGATAATCGGTCAATGTTTTCGCGACCTGTCAGGCGATGCGTGCAGAACGAAGTGGTCATTCTGTGCAACCCCACACGCGGCAAACAAGGCAAGCCAAGTCGTATTCGTAATTAATTCCGGCGCGCTTAGCTGGCGTTCGATGCCAGCAAAGCGCACTTAGTAGTCCAATCTGTTTGTCATCTACAGCACTGCGAAAATCAGTTCTGGAACACTGGGCAGTATGTGGAACACATTTTTTTTTTTTTTTGAGGAACACATCGTTTGAGTAACCTCCTGCAGCTGCTAGGGACTATCGCTTATCGTAGCTGGGTTTTGCGTGGTGTTTTCGGATCGATCTAGCCGCTTTGACGGGGTCCCGTTGCGCCGGTGTACGGTTTCGAGCGCTTTAAAGATTCCTGCCGGGTGAACCTCGGCCGCAAACACACGTGGCCAAGATACGAGTGAAAAATATGCTTCGGGATCGAAGGACGGCCTGGTCTAGTGGTGTTCGTTTTTGATAGGGGGACACGCTGTCTGTAGGAGATTACTGATCGAAAGTGAAACAACACTTCATCGTCTCGTTTATGTTCAGTATATGGGCTACAGTGAGCGAGGCCGGTTTCTCTGCAGAAAAAAAAAACAGACAAGGGAGATGAATTGAGAAAACAACAAAGTTGCAGCAGATCCAACGAGTTGGATTCTATATGAAGCTTTGCTTTGCTTTTGTGTGAGTGGGTACACAGTCGAAACACGAGTGCACGAGTGCACTCAAGGACGCGCCCGCACACACACAGATACACGGAGGCGAGTGCCATCTGGTGGTATTGCAAGGAACCCAGCGGCGCTCGCGGCGCGCTGCTGTGATTGGTTGGCCTATTCAGCAAGGCAACCGCCAGGCCGCAGCCACGGCCACCAACGTTCGCAAAGAAAACCTTCGCTTTTAAAAAACAGGCAGACTCAACTCCAGTTGACATCTACGTAAAGCGAAAGATTCTTGGCGTGATTGGCTCATGAAACACATATGTTTGTATACGAAGTGTGGTTTTCGTGGTATAAATATTAGTGTGAAGTAGCAGCACTGTATACGAATAAATGATTTTGTTTCCAGTGCAATATAGGCAGGCTGCATATATATATATATATATATATATATATATATATATATATTGTCGCGGGGAAAAGAACGATGAAGGTGTCTCGAGAGAAGAAGGACGAAGACGGTGGTTGCTGTTTGTGCGCCATTTCTAGTATCTCCTGTAAATGCACACCCCTTTGCATCTGTGCGCCTCCCTCTCCCCTGCATCATTTTGGTCGAGGTGCGGGGCACAAGTACCTTCACATTTACATGCAATTCGTCATATATATATGGTTTCAATATCAGGCTTGTGTGCTAGAGGTGCTGTGATCAAATCGTGCTGTTGGAGTTTGCAAAGTCACAAGGCCGTTTGAGGTCAAAAGGACGAAGTTCAGGCATATGCATGCATTAACCGCCAATCCCGTTGCTGGATGAATCAGCCTGATTGCAGCTGCCGTAGACAGTATCGCCAGAGTTCTCTCTAGTAATTAATACCCGAAACTCTATGCCTGAAACGGTAAACTCGTAAACTACTTCTTAGCTGCTCCGTTCCCAGATGGCACCATACAATTAAACGCGTTCGGCGTTAGAGGACAGATACGACCGCTAAAGTGTCTATAACCCGGCAAGACAGCTTCTCCTTAAAACAGGATTTATTCGGCTTGGGTAGAGCTTTCGGCGAGACATGATCATTACGGTGAGCCAGTTTGTGATCACCATACCTCCGATATTAATGACGTGCAGAGATGACTTGTAAACGAATCCTATGCCAAGAAGGCGCGCTATATATTAGCCGAGCAATTAAAATGGTCACCCTATAGAACAGGATATGTTTGGTGATTGCTTGCGCGGTTAAGGAATTCTGGCACGGAACTGCAGTTATACAGGGTTCGACAGGTCACTGATAAAGTAATGGAAAAATGTCATAGTTTCGCCCCTAAGGCGAAGCATCGATTACGATAGAAAATTAGTAAACAGCTATACGAAGTAGGGATAGTAGTTTTATCGGCCGTATAAACTTGTAAACAATCGCTGTCCAGTGGTGTCCCACAAGCACGGTGTCACGCGCGCAGAGGTAAACATGACCACATCTCTCTCGATAACCGTAGAAACTCGCTGTCAAAACGCTGGAGTGAGGAAGTGCGGCGGCAGCAGCGAGCGAATTGACCTTCGTGCTGTGTCTCGCTGCAGCGCGAACTAAACGTCGAAAGCGCAGCGCATACGAAGCTACCGGCACTCGGCGTGGCGCACTCAGTGCACATCGCCGCTCGCTTTGGGTATGAGGCCCGCGTGGGTACGCACTTTGTCCACGTCGCAGATCGCTTTTTCAAATTCCCGTTGCTTCAACGTTCGAAAAGCCGACACCGTAGCGCGCGAAAGTGTTGCGCGTTGGAGGCGATCACGAGCGCTCTCCCTAGTATCTCCGTCACAAACAGCCTTTGTTTTCGCGTTTTCACGCATCACTGCCTACCCTGAGGGTTGATTTCGCATCCTACTTGCCTTTGTTACAGCTTCGTGTCAAGCGCGAAAGTGCTTCGATTGCGGTTTGTGGCTTGGGAAAAAAGCACGTGACAATTAGCGTCGCTTGCGGCGAGAATGCGTCTACACGGTGAGACAGTACTGCGAATGTGTATCGACTGGTGGTTATTGTATACGCGTGCTGGTCTTTAGGGCCCGCATGCAACTAATTTGCATATAGTGCCGCTCGTGCGCAGGAGGCCTCGACACTCGGAACGCGTTCAAAAGTTGTGCTCGTTCGCGGTCGTCGCCACCGAATCGATTTGTGCTCTTCAACACAGCCGGCCCGAGTGGATTATGCGGGCGGTAATCATTTTGCTACGCTTCGCTGTATACAATCAAAGGTAAGCGGGCGTGGTAATTGCTTTTCTTCCAGCGAAGCGCGTCGGCTGACGCGAGAATCGAATGGACGGAGCGGTGTTACGTCCCGACCCTGTTCGGGGGGCTTAGAGGGTTGTCGTCGTAGTGAAATACCCCCGATAATTATTTCTTTAGCGTTTTTACGCGTCGTGCACTTAGCACTGGTAACCAACCTTTTATGATATTATCTATGCCTATGGTCGTCTTCGTTACGGTATTTTATTGTGCCTGTTGTATTTCAGTGATGTATAATGTAGCGGTACGTGGCCTGTTTTGTTTGGTACGCCTAAGTGTTTACCTAGCTGCCACCCACCTCCTGTAACGCATTGGGGCGAAGGCCGGCATGTAAAATAAATAAATAAACAAATAAGTAATCAAATAAATACCTAAAAGAAATAAATACACAATAAATAAAATGTATCTTATGTGTATAATTTGTATAATTGTGTAATATAAAGGTAGCACGAACTTAGTAGGTTTGCCGTAACTCCTGTTGTTCGCATAGTTTTCGCTAGTTCAACTAAAGCTACGCAATCCGTCGTTTATTTGAATATGATGTGATGTGTAACACGCAGAAGGAAAAAACAATAAAGTGATCAATAAATGTAGCATTAGCACGCAATAACTTGGGGGTAATTGCTCTCAGTTTTGTGGAATATAAAAACATTTTCGCGTAGTTTCACTGCGTGCATAGGGGAAAGTTCAAGAGAGATGGCAAACGAGAAAGAAAATACTTCTTTTTCCTCATTTGTTTGAACAAGAAGGGATCCTTTAGTCCAGTGCCCCTCTGCCACTCCGCTTTGGGCGTGGCCTGTCTCGATGAGGCAGTGCAAAGTTGTTTTCTGGATGGCTCATTAAGGCTTCGACTGGGGCTAGTTGCTATGACATCGTTCTGTCTACGGCGCTATACTGTTATTTGAAAGGACAAAAATAGACGCACACAGGTGCGTTTCAGTCAATGTTTTTTTTCTTCGCATAACGGTATAGCGCCGTAACCAGAACGATTCTGGTCGATCTTCACTTGGTTGTGCGTAGAAGCGCTTCCCAGACGTGTGCAGCCACAGAACATCCTTTTGCCGCCTCACATCACCGAAAGTGATGGTCAGAAATTGTGTTATTAAGGCGAAAGCCTTATACGTCTTATGAGTCAGTCGACCTTGAGCGAAAATGCGTCGACGACGAGAAAGGTACAAAAAAGGCTACGAAGCCTCGACCTTTGCTGGGAGTCAAACCCGTGACCATAGGTGGAAGTCGAACGCACTACACGTGGTGTTAATTAAGGTGAAGGTAATTAAGACTGTTAATTAAAGAATTGTTAATTAAGACACTCGAACCCACGACCTTTGGAATTAGGATGGATGAATAATCGAATTAAGGGGGATGACTAATCGAATTAAGGGGATGAGTAAGCGAATTAAGAGGGTACACTAAGCGAAGTAGATAAGTGAATTAAGAGGGATGTGTACGTCGCACGTGTCCGTCTTTAATGCATCGCCACTGGGGATTTCGCCTTCAAGTCGTCTTAGGGATAACATAAAAGATCCTGTGATTTTTTTTATTCAACGACAGTGTCTTAGTATATCGCACTACATTTTGCAATACTGTTGGTCTTTAATATAAGGATAACCTTCATTGCCAAAAAAAAAAGAAGTTACAGTTCTTGTAAAGGTCCTTCCTTCACTTATTAGTAATAATTTGGTTATTCTACCTGTAATGTACCTGAAACCCTTACCAACTGGGCACATACGGGAAAACCAACCCCATACTTTCACTTCGAATGTTTCACGTACAAAGGTGTTCAAATATTGTTTTTTTTTTCGACGAACAATTACAAGCTTCTGGAATTGATTGACCTGCACTTATTCTTCATGTGGGCTGAATGTTAATTGTGTTCCCTCTGTTTGGACCTGTACATGGTCCGAAATATTTTTAAATAAATAAATATATAAATAAAAGCAAACAAAAATATTAGGACACCGCCATCATCGAAGTGTGGATGCCGTGGCAGGGAGTCCATCTGAAGACCTGTTATTGCGCGGGAGACCATAGCCCTTAGGTCACTGATAAAGAGCCGTCAAGGCGAGCACTTTAGTGGTCTAGTTTTTTGAATAAGACAAGTTTTTTCTGTCATCTTCTTCACTTAACAATTATAGCCCTGTGACTGACGTGAACCAGTCGCATACATAGTGCTGTCTTGCTTCGGTTTAATATTGGTGACGTTGTGTAGTCGTATACGCGATTACGTGGCTCTACGTCATAATGGTTTAATGACTAGCACACGAACCATGCGATGGGATGTCAAGCGGGTGTTGACAAATATTCATCGAGTGATAGGATCTCATGATACTATTGCAATGCAGTCACCCGAGTCAAGCATGCGCTGCTGCGATTTATGAGACACGAAGATGGAAAGGCAAGAAGGTTAACCGAGGGCGTGCCCGGTCAACGCGTATTACATAGCACAAGGCCTGTGAACTTGGATGAATGACGTCACGCTGCCCTGCCCCACTGTCATGAAATGTAATAGGGATGCTTCCCGTGTCAGCCGCAGCGACTTAATTAGACGTCACCGGTTTCGTCACGCCGGGCTTGACAGTGAAAATTTCGGTCATGTAGCATGACGTCTTAAAGCAGAGTGGTCCGGTTGGCTACCCTTCACTTTGGGAAAGGGAGAAAGGTAGATAAGAAAAAGGAAAGATAAGAAAAATAATGAAGAGGCATTCAGTGCGTACACACTGGCAAAAGAATGGGCACTAAGTAGAGTCATGCAAGCGCTCGTGCAGCCCAGTCACCTCGAAGAGGCACACTAGTGCTTTTGTGGCCTTTGTGCATGCCGTAGAGTGCTCAGGCCAGGGTCCCGTTATCTTTTCCTCCGAGAGCAGTCTGTCATTGAAGCGGCGGGAGTTAGCTTGCGCAGCACATCGTTGAGCGTCGAAAGATGCTATGATCTCGCAAGAGATTGGCAGTATTGTAAGTAAGTAAACTAAATATTGTGACTGCAATATTCGCGTGAGTGCTGCTGTCTGCTTCTGTGACAACCTCCCTAATGGTGACGACTCTCGTTGAACCGGCACGACAGTGTTGTCGCAGGTAATAGTTGTTAGTGCACCATGCAAGCGGGTCTCGTGTTTACAGTTTGCGAAGCTCCCCGTTCTTGCAACAGCGGTCGGCTGCGCTGAACCGAACCACGTGTTTCGTCCTGCTGACACCCTAGTCCCCGATATATAAAACGCAAAACATACACACAAACACAAACACAATAAAGTAACACAGAAGCCGCTACGGCCTTCGGTGCGTCGAACACGCGTCGTTTGAAGAAATTTACGGTTTCCGCGCGACCTCTGGTTGCGTGATGAAGGCCGCGGCGAAACCGTTTCGAGTGGCTTGGCTAGCCAACCCTGTCCAGCCGTAAGCGCAAGCGTCACGCTTTCGAGTTTTTTTCCCCCCTCTATTTTTATTATTTTTATTTTGCGCGTGTAGCACTACCACAAATAATGGAACACGCGGCGTGTGACCTGAAATGTGGCCTTCATTATACGCTGCGTAACTCAGCAAGCCTATTTTGTGTTTACCATGTTTCACTGCATTTAAGTATACTGCTGACTGTCTCAGTGGTGCATTTGTCAGGTAGCCTGTGATGTCACGTGTTGGCGAACGAGCTAAACATAAACAGATCAGCGAAAGAGTTTCAGGCTGGAGGCAATGGGAATCGAATCCATGCCCCAAGCGCCTGGGTGTAAATAGGTGTCTGATGTGTTAGTAAACGGAACCAAACGTCACCTTTTTATGGGGGCTGTAATAGGAGGTCGAATCTGGATTTCTCTGCCTAGTTCCGGCTAGAAACGCCCGAGTCTTCAGGCGTCCGCAGTTTCGCCTATGACGAATAAAAATAAAATAAAAAACCCTAAATTTTGTTGCGAACTAGTACCCTATCACATTTCACAAATGGCGTCCCTGTGGCAATGTGCAGTTGGAAGCCAGGCGCATTTGCCATGGGGCTCTGTATCGCCGATCTGGTGGTTTGTTTCCGTTTTGTCCATGGCGCTCACGCGACAGAGATCCGGCGCGTTTTGCTGACGCGCGTGCATGCGCGAGTTTTCGAGAGAAAATTCTACGGACGCGGACAGGCTTTCGCCCGTTTGTCCCACGCCGAGCTGCGCCACGCGATCGCGGATAAATAATCCGTCATAAACTTTCTCTCCCTTAATTTTTGGTGGCGCAGCTGTCACAACACCGCGCTAGTGATTGCCATGTCAGTCGTTCGAATGCGGTGAACTCGTGCTATGTGCTCTTTTTTTTTTTTTACGTAACCTTTACTTTACGTAACGGTGAGGCTGTCATATATACTCGTTAATTCGCTCGCTTGCTTTCTTGCGCTCTCGTTCTGCCGTTCGTTCGG
Organism: Dermacentor silvarum; assembly: GCF_013339745.2. NCBI lineage: Eukaryota > Metazoa > Arthropoda > Arachnida > Ixodida > Ixodidae > Dermacentor > Dermacentor silvarum. The sequence goes on from NC_051163.1 coordinate 46,228,934, forward strand.
GCTACGCTATTGATAAATCCCATATGCTCCATAACTCCGATGTCCAATAATCCGATGTGACACATATACGATGCTATATGAAAACTCGTTTTTCCTATGTTCCATTATTACATATATTAGTTCTGCGGAATGCGTTTTGTTTTTTCAATAAGGTATTCGCTTACAACCATCGTGAATTGCTGCACAGCGTAATCTGCTATCGCCAGTAATGAGAAAAATACCCACTTCCCGCTGGTATCGAGCCCGGACCCTCTGCGCTGGAGTCGGCTACTTAACTACGGCGCCACGCCAGCACTTGCTGGCTGCTGCGGAAACATGCCCTATAACGACGTCCCAGGGCGTGTGGAGTCAGGCGATTAGAGTAACTGTATAGGCTCCCTTTAGGGAGCCAGAGTTGCGCCAAGGTACGCCGTTCCAAAGTTGTGCGGGAGAGCCACTCTCCGTACCCGTAGGATCCGCGCTCGCGCAGCACTGCCCTTAACACTTTTCCTTTTTTTTTTTTTTGCTTTCGTTCTATCTTTTATCATGTTGCGAGTAAAACTAGATTGCTCACCTCACGTTTACGAGCCTGTATTTTACGCTTGCGTGCCTTAGTATCCAAACATTGTGCTTAAAATACAGCGTGCGACGAACATACACACCGGTGCTATAATCCTTATAGTAGCACTTTCCATCTTCACACTTTCGATCGCGATCGAGACACATCGGCATAGAATTTCTCAGTCGCGATTGGCTCCTTTGCGCTAACTGTGGAAGGAAGCCGATCGCAGTCGAGAATTTTCACCCAGATCGGGCTCGATAGCGATCGAAAGTGGCCGTGTGACACCTTTATTAGGCGTGCATGCATGCGAACACGACTCACGATAGCTGAAAATGTAAATGTGTGATTCAACACGCTGTCGCGTCCAACATTCTTTGTGTTCAAGGTGTGAAAGCTGAATTCAGGTGAATGACGCGAGCTATTGCATGCACTCTTAAATGCTTTGCATTGCGCTGCACCTATATGTTGATTATAATGATTCCAGTACAGCTTCCTTGTCGCGTTTTACACATCACGGACAAATTTATATGTGGTATGGGCCTCATCTAGCCGACACACGCGATGACTAAGGGCCCATTCACATTCGCGACTAGGCGAGGTCGCGCGACCGATTGCGACTGGCGACCAAAAAGCTTCTCAAGACGAACGATGTCCACACTGACAAATGCGACCGACGAGTCGCTAAACCTAAATGTCTCACGATATGCCGTTCACGTCTGCTTGAAATGTCATCGCCGCGTAAAATAAGCGCCAGCGTATACAGACGTCCCGTTCCTTCGCATCTGATTGGTTCAGCTGTTCTGCGACTGCGGTCGCGGTCGCGCGACTGAAAAATCGAGCAGTGAGCGACTGGCCCGAAACAGTCGCATTTCGAGAAAAGTGACAATTTGCGACTACTTGCGACTGGTCGCTTTGCGACTAACTTGGTCGCGCGACCTCGCCTAGTCGAAAGTGTGAATGGGCCTTAAGTCTGCATGCATTACGTATTTATAGTTCTTCTGGGAACACTAAATTGGGGAACTTCTGCAGTGCCGTGGTTAGATTAAAAAAAACAAAAAAACAAGCCGTGTTTTTATTTCTTGCTTGTTGAACACACTACAATATTTATATCGTTTTGACAGGAGCATGCGAATAGCAAGTTTACTGAAGCAATGCCGTAGCCAAGGCTAAATAAACGTCACAGTACAGGTGGTTTCTAAGAATTTTTATAGACATGCTGAGCTTCAAGCTGATAACGCGAATGAGAATGGCCACCAATTTTTGTTAATGATACGCCGCTATTGCAAACTGTCAATGAGCCAGGCAATGTTGTCAATGAGTCAGTCATGTTGCTGTAGGAGGCCCTAATTGCAGTTTCGACTTTTGGGCCTCCTTCTGTATAATACACTATGAAACATGTAATACAAATATGAAATAAACAACTTGATTGATTGATTGATTGATTGAATAAGGTGCAGTTTATTCCAATTTATGGTTCCCATCACACCGACGTCAACTAACAAAAACAAAAGCACAGTAACGAATCGCAATGCATGCACTGAGCCTATACAGAAACTCTACACGCGATGTGAGATGCGCGCCGCGTCGATACAGGCAAACTTTGCATTGCAGTGGCGTTGTATTCCACCAGGTGTCACGACATGTCGTGGTTACATCGTATCGTGCCACGTGCCAAGGGGTGTGACATGTGCGCCGCGTAGTCTCGATAGCTGCGTTTTGCTCTTCGGTACACGTTATGGCGCCTCCTCGCAAGGTGCGAACCGCTGCTCAAGAAGCGAATCGTAGAGCTACGCGCGCGGCGGCAACGAGGCAACGTCGCGCTCAGCAGACCGCTGTGTGGCGAGCAGCACAAGCCGTAGCTCGCCGTCGACGCCGGACTGACAATCAGTTCATTTTTGTGAAAACGACGCGAAGAGTCTTCGCCGCGAAGACCCTGTAGTGCCTGCTGTGGAAAATGCGGCCCGGCAACTTCGCCGCGAAGACCCTCAAGTGCGGGCTGTCGAAAATCAGGCGCGAGATGCTTCGCCGCGAAGACCCTCATGTGCTTGCAGCCAAACATGAAGCCAGGAAGCTTCGCCAGGATGACCTTCACGTGCGTGCTGCCGAACATGACACCTGATTGTGTTTCAATGAATGTGTGTAAGTTTAAACACTAGTTCTCGTATGCTAAGTACTTGCAGTACTGTCTTCAAGCAGTTTACGATGGTCTCATACATGGAGCCGCTCGTCCAGCTTACGCTGGGACTATGCGGCGTGTGCCGCGCATGTCTGTGACTTCTTGCACAATCTTTATTTTTATTCCGCTACGATCCAAGTGTGGCTGCTGAGGTCGGTGGTCGAATCTGACGACTCAGGCTGGGAATGGAACCTGCGAATCCGCTGCCTAGGCGGGTGCTAGCAAGTCGAAAAACTGCGCAAAATACACAAAACATGACACAACGGCAGGCGCATCTCGCGCCGAGCGATAAATCGATAACAGTGAAAAACCACACATACAAAAGAAAAAAAAAAACGATCAGCGTGAAAAAAGAAAACGATTTAGGCGTGATGAGTATGGTGCACCGACGTCATCGTGGGCGGCCATCAGCAAGGTGCTAAGCCAACAACACCTAGATAGCACAAGGCCTGTTCACTCCGATCCATGACGTCACGTTACCTGCCCGAGAGAGAGAGAGAGAAAAACATTTATTTAGACCATCGAGTGGACGAGTGGGTGGTGTCCTCATTCCAGGACTCCACTGGCCATGGCTGCTCGACGTACTTGCTGGACGAGAGCTTCTTGTCCCGCCAGGGTATCGCCGGTCAGCTGTACCTCCCAGCCGCTCAAATGACGTGTTAGGCGTCTTTAAATGTTCAGCCCGAAATTTCCATTGGCAAGACAGGCGTGACCAAAGCGGTGACGTCAAAAATCGCTCTTGCTTACTCAGGGGCATGCCCATTAGATTCTATGGCAGTCGGGCCAGGTAGGATGACGTCATGGATCGGAGGGAACAGGCCTTGTGCTGACTAGGTGGTGTTGGCTAAGCTACGTCCATGATTCCACATGAAAATTACATACACGAACTGAGTCAGCCATGCCAGGCTACGTAATCATAACGCATGAAGCGAGGAAAAAGTTAGGACAGAGCATTACGTCACGCAGCCACCCTTGGCAAATGAACGCTCCGTGAAGCCAGGCCTTTGCACAGTGTTGGCCCAAAACGTGACCTCTTGGGTCGAGATCACGGAGCGAGAATCGATGATTTGCCGAGACATTTGGTGCCCGGTGGCTTTCTAATCAGTGCGCGCTTGTTCGGGGGCCCTGCCGCAACGCTGCATGCAGAGCGGGAGCCCTAAAATTTACCGCGCGTTCAGACGTGACTATCACGTGTTGGGCCGACACGCTTGGCTTCAATCGCGTTGCGCGATGCTCCCTCTTCCCTTTTCCTTTCCTCCATGTCATAAAGACCTCGGGAAGTTGCGTCACGGTTGCAACAGCGCGACTGGACACGGACATTGTAAAATAGGACGGAACACAACCCAGCACAGCCATAATTGTCAAATTACTGGCGCACTCCAGTAACGCGGAACCACGGCTGCACTCCCCCTGCCCCCTACACACCTTCGTCGAATTTCCACGATATCCCGACTCGGTGGGGAATCAGTTCTCGCACGGCCCCTGCTGTCCATCAGTCACGACGGGCATAAAAACCTCCGGACGCTCATATTTAATGCAACCTGCGGTGGACACCGCGTATTGGGCCGGCTTAGGCGTATACGTACATCTCGTCTCGCGACCACAGGCGTTCGCATGAATAAGCGAGCGGGTTCGTTCCGAGCACGACATTTCCGTCCGCGGGCGAATCCTTTCCTGTCCTTCCGCGGTCGTAAGGAATTCATGACTGGTAGCACAGCGATGCGATACAGCCTCCATCGGCGCGACTGCGTGGAGACGTGCATTCGCGAGCTGTCTCTGTCCGATCCTCTGCCGCGACTCACGCCGCAGGCTTTAAGCTGTACACGCCGTTAGGAGAGCCAGATTGATTGCACTCCGACTCGAACGACAGCTGTTTGCTGAAAGTAAGTGCACGGCGTGCCGACGCGCTGAAACTCGAACTAAGCCTCCGACACATCAGTCGGTGCCGCTAACTTGACGTGACCTCACTGACGCGAGATCCGCGTAATCGTGGATGCAGTAATGTAGTATAGTAATGCTGCAAACGGGATCTCTGAGAAATGATTGATCGGTCCGCGGTTCTTTTTTAACTGCGTTCGTCTCTTGCGCCTATTGGAAGTGTACGGGTGTGCGCCTATCTGTTCCGCCTTGAATGCTCGATGGCGACGAGGTTTCTAACAACAAAAGGCTCAAATTATTCAGTTCGGTTTCCTTGACAGGAAATGAGGCAGGAAGCTGTGAACACTGTATTAAAGGTGTCTCGGCCCCACATGGCAATGCAGCACAAAATGCAGTAAGGAATTACGATACATGCAATACATACAGTACATGCGATACATGCAATAGATGCAATATTTAAAAAAAACTAAAATTAAATTATGGGGTTTTACGTGCCAAAACCACTATATGATTATAAGGCACGCCGTAGTGGGGGACCCCGGAAGTTTGGACTACCTGGGGTTCTTTAACGTGCACCTAAGTCTAAGTAGACGGGTGTTTTCGCATTTCGCCCCCATCGAAATGCGGCCGCCGTGGCCGGGATTCGATCCCGCGACCTCGTGCTCAGCAGCCCAACACCATAGCCACTGAGCAACCACGGCGGGTAATAGATGCAATATAAACAATACATAGAATAGTATACAGGCCATACATGCAATACCAATGGTTATATAGATGGGTCCATGCATAAACAAATATGCAGATAACATACATAACAATGCTCAGTAAATGTTTTACCTTGTACATAACCTAGCATTTTCTTTAAAGCTATTAATTCATTTCTTTTTAAATTAGTGTTTCGACTATTGAATATAGAATAACGGCTAAAACCTTGCTGAGTACATTTATGTCATTTCACTTAAGTTTAGTCAGAATGAACTCTCACCATTGCCGCTTGTGAGATGCATTCTAAAATCTCACGTAGCTTTCGTGATGTCGTTTCCTAAATTTGCCTGTCACATATGGACACTGGTAGCAGACGATATTCCACCAGTGCAAAAAAAAAAAAATGGTAGCGAACCATGGTAGCCGAGTTTTTACTTCAAACAATGTGTTAAGTCTCGGAGGGCATCCAGTATTTGACTCCTCTTATGCAATGTGATATGGTATAATTTTTTGTAATTTATCTCGCGAGCCTAGTATGGATGGGTGCTTGTGATGTGCGTATGCTACCTGTACATATTCCATGATTTCAAATAGGGCAGTGTACAACGCCCCCCCCCCCCCCCAGCCTCACCTTGAAAATGCCTTGTCGGCGCGGGGGGTACTGTGATAAATAAATAAATAAAAATAAACATCAGTGATTGCAACTGTACGCACAGCATGGTTCATTTTATGTAGTGTTGCCCCGCTCGCTAGGCCTACTTTACGTTTCACAACATTGAACACTTACTTCTTACACTTGAGTGTCGTTTCGCATTTCATCTTTCGTTCAAAGACACAAGAAAAAGCAAACAGGTCCTAATGCTTGGTTGGACTGATTGTTATGCGACAGAATTATGCGATACTACGCTTTCGTAACATAATTTATTCACATATACTTCATTACTCTAACCTCGTGGTCATCTGAGAGTCATTCATTATGGTCGTCTGCAGTCTAGCGCAGGCTGTTCCAATGTCTACAAGGTCTCCTATGATCAGCCGAAACACAACAGCATGACCGATTTGTGTTTGTTCCCCTTAAACGGGATACATACAGGGTGACCCATGTATCATGCACGAAGCTTTTTTTAAAAAATGGTGACTTACTATACGCGAACACCAATTGCATATCGCTCGGAGCCAAGTTAAGAAAGCTCCAGCAAAACTTACTCTCTGACTTACAATTAGTAAGTAAAAGTAATTGGCTGACTTTTTATTCGTTATTTTATTTTATGTTCGGTAGCGCTTGTTACCTGCTTTCGCTTGCGGGTAGCCTCATGATATTTATTATATCAAGGCTCTCTCTCCACTCCAGAAGAAATAAACGTGCGATGTCCATTACCGCGAATAGCCCAGTGCGCTACTGAGCTCGAGGTTACGGGTTCAACCCTGGACGCGGCGCTCGCATTCCCCTGGGGGCGGAAGGGGCGGAATGCAAAAAAAAAAAAAAAAAAAAAAAAAAGCTCGTGTGCTGTGCATTGGGTGCACGTTAAAGAACTCCAGGTGGTCAAAATGAACTCAGGGTCCACCACTATGCCGTACCTCATAATCATATCTTGGTTTTGACACGTGTCACCCCAGAGGTATTCTTTGCTAAATTAATGAATTAACATGATGTGCACGTTCTGGAACCAGAGCGGTGCACATCTCTTACGGTGCTGTACAGCTTCCTAATTTACACGTTGACAAGTGTAACGACAGCAAAAATTACCTAAATAGCTTTACATTAATAATAAGATATCAGGAACATTGGCAAGGACATTTTATCAAGAAGGCTCCGAGCAATGTGTCCTTTGCTTTTTCGCGTAGAATGATGCGTCTTGTTTTTTGAAGCTTCGACCTGATATGCAGAATACCCTTTGTACGTGAAAGATGTTTTAAGAGAGCATGCTGCACTGACATCAGAAGCGACTCATCCCCAGGTTTGAGTGCACTGCCTTAGGAGCGGCCCAAATTCCAAACCAGAGTCAAAGCCGACTTCACAGTTTCGATCTCTAAACGCTAAAAGAAACAGTCTGAAAGTGGTGATTCAAGGCGAATCTAAAGCTTACTTAGAGCCTCCATCACATGCGAGATGTCGTCAGCTCAACTCAATCGATTGATTAATGTATTTGGTTTGCTCCGCCCGGCCGAAAGTAACACGGGAAGAATAAGGGACGCCGCAGGAGAATGTTCGAGAATAATCGCGGCAACTTGAGGTTCTTAACCGTGCACGACACAATGTCAAGTTACGGAAGCGAAGAATGGATGACCTGCTCCGAAAGAAGAAAAACGCTGTCGCAGTGTAATTCCCGTCGTAATCTCTTTCACACTGACACTGTCCGTCTTCTTCGGGTCGTGACCGCGTTTCCTTGCGAAGTCCGCCCCAAAGCTCTAAATCAAAGCTTATGTAAAGAGAAGTTAGGAGGCATGAAGTTCACTGACCTACTGTTGAGTGCATCGTACCATGCACAAGAACCATCATTTCACATTTTTTTTTGTTTCAATACACTACATAAAGACATCATGAGAACTATATAAACGGCCAAGACAGTATCCCTGTCTCATTATATCTTCTTCCTTATATATATGTAGCTTGCGCTTGCCTTAACTTTTTCGATTCGCGCTCAATCTCCCGGCAATATAGACTCCGGGACCACCGGCTGTGCATAATGTGCCAAGCGACGAAAGAGCACCGAAAATGAAGAAATAAACGATCGCCAAGTGAGCCAGCGTAGCGGCGAAAAATGATATTCCGTCGAGACAAGAGCCTCGCGACGATCGAAGTCAAATATACGAGAGATTAGGAGGAAATAAGAGGGAAGATATTAGGGAGCGGAAACGGCTGAAGCGTTCCGGAAACCCCGACGATGCAGCCTGCGAAGAGGGTGTCGAGTAGGGCTAAAGTAAAAAGGACACCATCGCCGGAGAAGCCGTGAAGCGATCCTGAAAAATGAGGAGGCTGCCTTCCCGAGCACAGCTTGACTTCATGAGGCAGGGGGCGGCAATCCTTTCGCTTTCTCTTTTGCTGCGTGTGTGTAATTTTTTTATCTTTATTTACCTTGTCTTTTGTCCATCGTTTACCAGCCGCCGCTTCAACTCCCGTGACGCGTCATTTTCTCGTCTCACCTTTGCCGAGCATTCGGTTAGAAGAGAGAAATGACGCCCACGGAACTCCCGGATACGTCAGTGTGGAGTTTATTCAGTTCGTGTGATCCGATAATATACGACAGCTGTCTCTTCGCCCGTGTTCAGTTCCACCAATTTTTTTTTTTGTCTTCTACTTCTAGTTTCTTACTTGTCCCAAACCGTGTTCTCTGCTTAGAGTGAACTGATTGGTTCCTTAATTTGATTCATGGATTGGTTTGCTTAGTAATAGAAACATTTAACGAGCGATGAAGTGATTCGGTCATTGATTCATTGACTGACATGGAGACCGGACTAACTGACTGACCTATCGATTAATTCAGACACTGATTGACTGGAGGGTTGGGAGGGGGGTTGGTAGATAGATTAAGAATTGGCCGACTGTGAGTGATTAAGCCCACACTAATAGAATTTGAAGTAAGGGCGAATGATAGGTAGGGTATATTTGAAATGTCAGCTAGAACTTTGTGATTTTTTCAACTCATCTTCAATGAAAGATCCTTCAAATATTCTCGTGCTTGGTAATAGCAATCCTCTTATTTATACCAAGATTTGTTGAAAGATATTGAGGTGTTGGAATCGCCAGCTTTTATATCTATCGGTGTGCATTTCCGTATAAGAACGTTAAAAAATAACACATGCAATTACAGTGCTCAAAATACCGTCAAATATTGTTCACCCTGTGACCTTTCGACTAACTGAAACAATAACAATAATTTGCTTTCAAGGAAGTTTTGTAACCTTGACATCTAATTATGAATGCAATTTGGCACTGGAATGTTTTAATAAAAAATATGTTCCTTAGGTAACAAAACTCTTTTCAGATAATTGGATGCATTAGACACATTACAACAATTGATCAAGATCTCGGCCGGAAGACGTTTCTTAGCTGCAGAGATAATGTTCCTTTTGTGCAGAAAAAAAAAACGTGTTTTATAGAAATTGGATTGTAAACCATCGAGCTTAAATGCACCAGGGGCATAATATCCAGTTTCATCTATCCGGCATCCATTTGCAAAATCCTTCCTGGCTCTAGCTCTAGCTTTTTTTTTTGTTTAGTTTGATTTTGACTTTTAGAGCGAGACACTATTGATCTTCGCGGAACTCGCCTTCGTGAGCGCGGGTCGAACGCGTTGTTGATGCAGTGTGGCATACAGATTGCCTCGTATTCTGCGATTGAACTCCTAGTTTGATGAGAAACGGAACAACCCTTCTCTTCTGAGTGCGGCATGGGAACTGGACAATCTTGTATGTATTAAATCTTCTTGAGCATTTGAACTACGACAGATGAAATCGCTGATATGCAAGCAAACGTGCTTCCACCAATGGTCAGCAATGCCATTTTTCAGTGAATATTAAAAGCTCTGCAAAGCTAAAATCAGTATAACGCAAGATCTATAGAACGAAAGCCCGCTGCCCGAAACTATGAAACTAAAATCTGTTACGAAGCCACATCGTGAATTGCAAAAGCACAGAACAACTTTTTGTAAGTTTCTAGCTATTCTGAAAAAAAAAAAACTTGTGTAAAGTCCCTTAGCCTATTTTCATAGACACGCAAGGTAATATTAGCGCCACTTCTAAAGCACTTCTAGTGCTCGTGTCAGCACGCGGCATGTCATTTGGAGAGCGTATTCATCGTGAAATGGAGTACATTTCGTAGTGAAATTGGTGAAACATTTTCTGATGAGCAGTCAGGGACCATCTTTACTTAAAGTTTGCGTGCATTAAAAAGAAAAAACACGGCGATATACAGAATCGCTGCATGTGTAACAAGCGACAAGTTGTTTGTCATCTATTTACCAAATAACGGATTCTAGTTTTCTGCCTCTCTGAGTACAGAAAACTGAACAGCGTTTTCAGAGTCGGGCTTCCAGCACATTGCGGCCGACGTGTGTAGGAGCACCGGTTTTTCGCAGCCAGAAATCTTAGCCTCGAAAATCTGGTACACGGCCTTGCATGAGACCCTTTATACATCGTGGAGCTGCTCGACGCTGACGGCTTGCCGAAAAGAAGTTGCCGGACAGGAAGAGATGGATCGCTGTGAGGTGATGAGAGGGCGCGTCGTTCTTTCAGCAGCGGAGCACCCATTGATGGCTGACCGCACGCTTTCTGCAGCGTACGTGACCTGCCTCTTTCACCGGCGCACTCGAAGAGCACCGGCTATCCATTACTGTCCGCGGCGCAACCCATCACGCATACGAGCGTCCACTCCGCCACTCCACGGTGGGGCGTACACTGAGATGTGACGTTACTTAATAAAATAAACAAAAAAAATAACGCTGGCGAAACTTATCATGACATTGCGCAAGCCTCGCCTGCTTATAGCCTCACTACAGCCTAGGAAACATTCTTAGAAATGTGTGTGAACATGTAGAAAACACACAGAGGGGTCTGCATTATCAGGTAATGTTTGCAGTGATCGTTTGACGTACGCTCTGTTGACAAACGTTTGACCGACCACGAACGGTGGTTACAAAGTAATATTTATTCACAGTAAACCATAAATACAGCTCTCAGCAAGGTTTAATTGAATCGAATAATTTTGCCTTGGCCAACGCTGCGTCTAACATGTACTACAATCTTCCACGATCAGGCGGGAGTCCCAGACCCTCGACTTCGTAATATGCACAGGGGAAAGGCCATTGTTCGAAGTGTGGTTGCTGGCCGTTATTACAGTCATATTCGCACTTTCACCGTTAAGCTTACCGTTATACTTCCACATTAACGGAGGAGCTGGCAAGATGTATTGTTGAGGCTTTTCATGTCGCCAAATGCAACAACACGTGTATTTGCTAACCATTGGTCGTGCAGCTAGAACGCTAATTATCGTCTGTGGAAGGCCGGCATATAAGTTGACTATAACCTTAAACGAATAGAGAAGAGTGCTTGTATATTATTCTTCTTTGTGTGTGTGTTGATGTTATAACGTGCAATGTTATTCGTTTCGAAATTAAACTTAGCTGCGAGTTGCGGCGTTCGTGTCGTGCTCTCTTCTTTGGGCTGTTTTTAAAGTGAAACTTTATGTCTAGGCGAAATAACATGTGTACAGAAAACTGTCATCATCAGCATTGGCTCCAGCATCGTCGTCTTCTTCCGCAGCTGGCTCGTTGGCGCCCCTCCGGTTGCGCTCGTGCCACTGCTCCCGCGTTCGTCGTCGTCGTCTTCTTCCACGGGTGGCTGCGTTACCGCTCATGATTCAGCGTAGAATTTCACTTCTTTTCTGTCGTCGTAATGAGCGTATCAGTTTTGTTTAAGGGGGTATGATCCATTCATTGTCTTACGTAACGGACATGTTTAATTTTGAAGCAATTTATTTTTGAAGAATCACAAGCGGCAGTGGCGGGCGAATGCTGCTAACCACGCCGCCGAGCAAACTCGAGACATTGAACGAACGTGACAACGGCGGACTGCGGGCATACCGTCAGTGACGTCATTATCTCCGTCACAGCTGAACGTGTGTGTAGCGTCATAATTGAGAAATACTTTAATGAATCCTTGGCATTGACCCAGAGATAAACACCGGGGCCGCACGGTTCATCTTTGCTGGTTAACCATCTTGAGGGAGTGGAAGGGCCGACGCATTTTTTTTAATGCTGGTCTATTTTCAATGTACATCCAGATCTCGGCACGTCATTGCATTCGCGTCATTGCATTCGGCCGCCGTCAGAATGAAGTTGCACGTGCCATGAACGGAACCCACGACTTCGTTCTGGGTAGCGGAATCCCTTTAGTCACTTTGCCACCGCCCGGTTGCGAAATCTCTGTTTACTATACTTCTCGTTTTCTCTACAACTTTTCTCTACAACTACTTTTTTGAATGACAACTAGGTGTGATGCAATCGCGACGTCTTTCCGACGTCGCATTCATTTCACAACTGGTGAGGCCGATGCTATATTAATGCCTGAAAGGCGTTCTGTGTGACTGCTAATTCAAGTTACGAACTCATGGAAAGCATCATTCCGCCCAGAGATATGGTAGAACTGCGAGAAAGAGGTCTTGCGTGAACACTAAGTCAGAGCAGCAGATGCGTGTTAATGCAATTACGCATGTGGAACATCATCATCAATTGTCTAGGAAAAAAGAAAGAAAAAAAAAAACGAACGTGAAGAACACGAAGATGGTAATTGTAACCACATTCCCCCCTCTATGTGCGAGCATGCGTACATGCTTTCAATATTATGGTGATTACTGCAGAATTGATCTCATTGTGGGATAATTGTTGCAGAACTACATTTTTTTATTCTGTGGAATCGATCGGCAGTAGGTTTACGTTTTGAACGATTCGTGTTTTGATTCAGAGTGTGCGAAATGCAGATTGAACGTGCATGTTCGAATCAATGTGACCCGAAGTTTTAATGAAACGTTTGATTAAATCCTGTACAGCGTATACGAGCTTATGAAATGTTTGCATTCATGCACTGCACAGCTCCCCACTTCAATCCGATCCAATGTTTTCGTTTACTAGCGAAGGGAGTAGCTTTAGATAGTGTTAGGTTGTGAAGGCCGGCTGCGTTTTGCAATGCTCTGTTAGTTTATTTCCTTCCTCCATGTAATCAAGGCCCGAAGCTACAGGGGCGTAGGTTCTCCACATGTGTTGCAGTGCCAACTATACCGCAAAGTTTGAGTCATAGAGGAAAGAAACCATGTCTTCCATGTTGACAACGCTTTCAGTTTCTCGGACCAATATTGAATCAGCGTAACTTCCACATGCGATGGTTTCGCATTTGCCGAAAAACGAAAGGGAAAAGCGGAAAATTAAGGGAAATGCACAACTCAGAGGTGTATACGGTATACTTTTGATGTATTAGATAGGACGTTTGTTTTTCTGTTACCCAGCTTATACTAACGCGAATGGGAATGTGGGACACGTTTAAGGAGCACTTCTTACTTGAGAACAATTTGACTCCGAAGCTGAAAAAGAGAAGTTTATTCAACAAACGAAATCTAAAAAAAAGAACACTTACGCATTTACCACACACTGTGGGAATCGATGTTATGCGAAGAATTTCGCACATATGCTAACCAGTATGCAAGGTGTTTCATTTTAGCTGCACCAAATTTTTAAAATTGCCTGTGGCAGATAGAACAATTATAATCCTTGATCTAAACTACCCGATGAGGCGGCCATTACTTCCACGCGAAGTCAGAACGCCTAATTGAATAATTAACACAGTTACGCTAATAAACTTTTTAATTAATTATTTTATGGCACATCTTTCAATCTACGAATTCTACCCGCTGAGTTCGCAATGTGTATCCACTGGGAACGAATTCTCAGGACTGAACCAGTTTCGAGATATTAGTTTTCAAAGTGTCCGACGAAACGCATGGGCGTTCCAGTTAACGTTCCAATGCATAAAACAGCGTTTTCCTCAAAAAGACCACCTCACGTGCGGTCATGTCAGGTTGTTTAGGTAAAACGACGATGGTATTTGTATTCGGCGAAGAAAAATGACAAAAAAAGCCTCTTCGATCTCGGCCGATTACGAAGGCCGGTATAATTACGCACAGCTTCTACGTACCGTTAGCTGCTGCTAGGAAAGTACTGGGCCAATCCCAAAGGCGGGCGCAGTCAAAGCGCGAGCTTTCGTAATATGACGTATGCGCCAAACGCCTCAAGGATGTAGCTGGCCTTAGTACGAGGGAAGTGCATGCGTGCGATTACGGCCTTGCGGTTCGAGCATCGGGATGCTGTGCTCAGAGTCAGAGGTTGGATTCCGTGTCGGTACTGTACATATTTTGACTGAGGGTATCCGAAAGGAGGTGAGACAGGAAGCCACCCACCCAGTGGTGTAGCCAAAGGGTGGCACACCGGGAACATACTCCCACCCCCCGTCCCGAAAATATTTCCGGCTACGGCACTGCACCCACTTACCAACCGAAACACGGCAATGTGCCTGGAATGAAGCAACGGGTGCTTCGCATTAAGACACACATCAACTTGATTTGACGTACAGCAATACAACAAAAATGTATGCCAGATACGATCAACGAAGCACCTAATATATTTGCGAACTTTGAAAGTAGCGTGCACCAGTTCAGTGGAGGCGTATTTCGATACAACGCCTGGCAGCGGAACTCCCTTTCCGACTCTGCTTGGTGGCTCCACCTGCTGAATCGATCGTGCGGCACAAGAAACACATTCGTGCGCTTCTCGCAAGAGGGCCACTCAAGCGCGTTCACTGCAGGGAGCCCTTGCGCTGCCAGGCCTCTGCGTGAAATGACGACCTCACTCACGACCTATGTACTACAGTCCTTTTTTTTTCTTCGTTTCATAAGGACCCAGTCACAGGAGCAGTCTCAACGAGCAGAGGTCAACAATTAGCCGTTTGCGGTGTCCTACTCCATTCGTGTTTTCTTGCCCAAGAGTTGTGCGGTCCCTCCTTTGGGCGTGATCAGTAGTTCTTATATTTAGTTTTCGTTGTTTTTATTTTACAGCGAAGCATTCTACTTTTCTGCCCCCGCGTATCTGTGGGTGGTGGGTCACCACCCAACGATGTCAAACGGCATTGTGACGTCATAGCCACCGTTTTTCATGCTTCACCTGTATGGCTATTCGTTTGCTTGATCTTCAAGTTCACAGATGTTGAAGCAACGAATGCAAAGTATAGATTGATTAAAAGTATTCGTTCTTTGGTTACTTATCTGCGCAGCACTAGTTTAAATTGGAAAAACTAAAAATACGGCAACTGGACTCTTAAAAGTTAAATTCACCTTTATTTCCAACATCACACATACCCGAAACTGATGTCTAGGTGCTTAGGCAAAAAAGTCGCAACAAAAGATTGACTGAGGCTTACACACCCTGAAGTCTTGAGATGATAATAAATTAACGCGAAACTGAGTATTTGCTTGCGCTCATTAGTAGTTTGCAAAACATTCCTCTTTTCTGAAAAGAAACGTCATATTCTTGCGCTCTATTCTATTTTTTTTTTCATTTGTTAAATGCCATTTTCTTACAGGTTGAAACATTTGCTGTCCCGAAGGATAGAGCTGCTCCCACTGCACCTAATGAACATGACCGCGCGCGTCGGCTTTCATGTTCCTTGAACCGGAAACATGAAACATGACGGTTCTTTGCCGTGCCGGTAATTCGTGCAGTAAAATAAAGTCGAAACTTTGAACAGCAAGCTTGCTGTGCGGAAGCAGAAAGAGAAAGTAGTACATCCGCTCAGTAAATTTTGTAAGCTCCTTTATGTTTCAAAGCGAGTATAAGCAGCACGGCAGAAACGTCGTGAATAGAAACCTTTCCTCGCGCGACTTAGAGGCTGTAAAGCATACCCTGAAGTGCCCAGTCTATGCCATTCTTTTCGGGCGTTTTATAGCTTCTGCTGCCTTGCGCTGCGTGACAAATTATGCTACAATCAAGGCATAAAAGAAAAAAAAAGTAGAACGAGAAAAAACAGCTTGGGCTTCCACTTGTTTGAGAATGAGGGCCCTGTGCCTCGCGCAAGAAGTATGTGTAGTTCATGCTACCGTACAACGGGCGTGTTGATTCATCTACTTTGAACTACTAAAAAAAACACGCACACACAAAATACGCAGAAAAGGAAGGTAGGGGCTGCGCCGTCACGCTTGGCACATTTAGGCGGCCATGTAAAACACAACGCAGGTCGGTCCCGCTTATGCTAAGGCGTGCATCACACGATAAGCTCTCAAAAGAGTCTCATTAAGGTCCGGGGCTTGCGAAAAAGCGTACTGTGGCGCTGCGTTCAGATTTTGCTTTCAGCTCGCGCCCGGAAGTTGTGCGAACCTGCGTGACGCAGCGAAATTTTAGATATTTTGTTTTTGTTTTCTGTTTTGTGTGAATAGTTCCAGTTGGTAAATCTCCGTGATGTGTTGTCTCATATTTCGGGCCCGTTCCGAGAACAGCGTGGAACTTTCCTCTGGGTTTGGTTCGCGCCCGCGAGTGCATGCGTGTGTTTGTGTTTGTGTTTGTGCGTGTGTTTTTTGCGCGCGCGATTTTGCGTCTCAACGTGTGTGTATGTGGGTGCACGCGCACGCACGCACGTGTTTGAGACACTGTATGCGAGCACGCGCCGTTATTTTTGCCCTAACTGTTAGCCCTGAGAAGCAGTGGAAACAAAAGAGTGTTTTATTCGGGGCAGAGTCTGTTTTCAGACATCCAAGCTTATATCTATGCCGCTGTAGGGAGTCGAAATATGCGGGCTTGAAGGATAACGAGACTCCTTCGGTGCTTATATTGTTTCATTGAATAACAAAAGGATGATTTATTACAGTGGGACTACTAGAGAACTTGAGGGTATGGTAAGGTGTGCGTCGCTTGGCCGCTTTCAAAAAATGAGGGGGCTTTACTCAGAAGCAGTAGATTTGCACTTGGAGAATGCACCGTTTCTTCATCGTTATTCCTCTTTTTTTTTTCTTTTTGCCCTGGAGATTGTAGACGGGTTAGTGAGCGGGCCTGCTTCGCTTCTAACATGGTTTTGGTAGGTCGTCGTTTCTCAGCATGTCTGGAGCTTAATTTGGTCTAGAGAGAAGCAGGTGAGGTTGGTTAGTATACTCGGAGATTAGAGCTCAGAAATGGACGAGCACGCAAGATGGAGTGACGTTCCCAAGCTTCACCTTCCCTCCTGCTCATAGTACACCATGCGATGCTCATCACTGATAACAGTCTTCAGTTGATATTAAAGTAGTTTCCTTCTGAAGTAGTTTCCTTCTAAAGAAGTACATTCTTGCGCGAAAGATAGGAGCGCAATACGAACAGACACATAAGTGCTACAGTCGCTGTCCTGATTATGTGTGTATTCCTATTGAGCTCGTCTGTTTCGTGGAATAATCTATTCACACAGTCTCATTAACCTTCTGGTCCAGCAGAATGTTATTCTTGGTTTTCTCGGTTCGGCTTTGTTCAGTTATTTGTCGGTTGCGGTAGAACCTTGTAGTAGAAAATACTTCGGCAACACCATTTATCTGAGTTATACGGCAACAAAGCAAATTACGACAGTTATATTAAAGATGAGACTGTCTCTACGTATGGTTTATTCTAAGTCTAATTGTATGCCGCAACAGTACGAACAATACGATATGCACTTCAAAGTCTCAAATCTTTGATAATGGAGTCTTGCGTTTTGCCACTTTGCTCCTTTGCCCTCAGCCGCTCGTAGCATCACGTGACAGCGTGATGCTACGGTGCCCCCCTCTCAGCTCTTTATATATATATATATATATATATATATATATATATATATATATATATATATATATATATATATATCCGCGTACCGTTGCCCTCTACCGCCCCCGCCCCCTCCGCTCTTGTCAGGCCAGATAGGTGACCATGAATTCCGCCGCAAGAACCAAAGGAAGCCGTCGCTCTACAACTACACGTTTATATGTTCAAAATTTCGGACGTTCACATGCCCCTGAAACGCAGCATTAGACCTCAAATGTCTATTCAATACAAATAAATAAATTAAGAAGAAAATATATATACTACTATCTGCAGCGGCCATCTGTACATGAATATGCCATCCAGGTTCAAAGCATTCTAAGAAGCCTTCAGAGTTTTTATCGCCTTAACTTCTATGACGTTTTTTCTTCTTTTCACTCTACGCATTCCCGACTTTTCCTTGCCATGTACTCATCAGATCAGCGTCCTTCGTTTTGTAGTGTTTATTTCAAGTGTCGTTCTTTCTTTATTACAAAACGAATACATTATTTGTTTTAATCTTGCTTTTTTTTATCCCATGCTCTTATCTCTAGCCACTAAGTCCCACAGAAACCCCTCGCGGGGAAGGTGGCTGTCAAGCGTTCTCTGGTCACTGTCAACAATGAGTCGGGAGCGACGGCTGCTATCTCTCCGACACCGACACGTCGCCTCGACATTCCTGGCAGCTCTGACACCCGCGTGACATGTTTGCCGTTCATTTGGAGATCCGACCGCTTAGTTTCAGAGCATGACATTTCTGCTGTAGTGCAAGTTCCCTTCTTTCTTTCCCGTTATTTTTCCACGTCGAACTAGCTTCTAGTGCTGTAGGTGTTTCCGGGTGTGCGTGCGTGCGCGCGCGTGTGCGTGTGTGTGCATCGTATTCTGTTTTGATGGTGTGGTCTCGGGGAAATGTTTTTCTTCTGGCGGCCCGAAAATTAACCCTCCCATTCATCATCATCATCATCATCATCATCATCATCATCATCATCATCATCATCATCATAATCATCATCAGACCATATTATGTCCACTGCAGGGCGAAGGCCTCTCCCTGCGATCTCCATTACCCCTGTTTTGCGCGCTAGCTGATGCCAGTCAGAATCAGCACCCTCCTATTATAGTCTCTTACATCCTTTGTACGAGATTCCAAGTTTTGTTACGGCACCGAATATATATATATATATATATATATATATATATATATATATATATATATATATATATATATATATATATATGGCTAACACTCCCAGAGTTATAGTATTGGAAACATAAATACCCAAGAAAGTGGATGGGAAAACGGCGCCGCAGTAGCTCAATGGTAAGAGCATCGCACGCGTAGTCCGAAGACGTGGATCGTTCCCAACACCCTACAAGCTGTTTTTTCATCCACTTTCATTTCCATTAATTTATCATTTCTTTAATTCATTTAGTAAGTACATGTAATTTCCCCTATGTTGTCCTTGGGGTCTATGTTTGTTGGCTTCTTATATATATATATATACTTTTTTCTCCGTCTCATCGTCGTTGCCTAATCTCCGTTTGTGCTGTCTACTAGCGCCCCCGGTACGCTTTCGGCTCTTGTACAGACGTATTTCATCGATCATCCTTGACACCAACCCTTTGGGACTTCACGGACGGCCCGCTCTCCCCGCACTACATGCGTGGGCTTACCACAAAGCGGGGCTCGACTGCCGAGTCAAATCAGGAATGTCTAGAGCAGTATGGATGTGCTAGTAGCTGACAAAAAAAAGTAATACCCCAATATCAAGACAAGCCTAGTTGAGACGATGTACACAAGCGCTAGCCTTCGAGAGAGAGAGAGAGAGAAAGAAAGAAAAGGGAGGAAGGAAAGGCAGGGAGGTTAACCAGACTTAGTCCAGTTTGCTACCCTACACGTTGGGAGGGGGATGGGGGAGTGCAAGAGAGAGAGATGACACGAGTCTTGATCGCACTTTCAGGTGCACTAAACTAATTGCAGCATACAACCACCATAAAATTCGTCCACAGATATATTGTCCTGCAGTCGTGCATTTGTTCGATAAATGTTTATTGCAATTAGGAGACGGAACATAGCCTGTTAAGACGAGTTTGTGCGTCAAGGACATATCGTTTCAAGTCGGTTCTTATCTTCTTATCAACTGCTCAGGTCTCTCCTCAAATCCACGTATTAATCTTTCGCCTTTTTATCTTCTTATCACTTTCAGTGTCGGTTTCTTTTCGGAGGTGGCACACCCCTAGCGTCGGGTTTTCTCTCGGATATTATAAAACGAGCACAATGGTTGATTGTTGGTTATTCATAAGTGCAAAAAAAAAATGAGACGGATAATAGCAAATGCTCTCTTTGTGTGGTCCTCACGTTTCTACCTGACAAAAGAAATGTAAGAAGGAACATGACGAGACAGAAACGCGGGAACGTACAGGCACGTCAGTGGCGCAGAAAAGTTTATTACGGACTAGTGTGTTACAAAGGCGGAAAACCAATTCTTTGTTAAAACACCAATGTAGGACGGTGAACACACGTCGAGAAAGTGACTGTCTCCTCGTATTTCTTTTTCAGAGAACATGACGGCATAAATAAATAATCTATGTTCTACAGTCACTTGATAATAACTTTTTCATTTGAGTGCAACAAATGCCTTCAAAATCGGTCAAGTATTTCCTGAGAAAAAAATTTTTTTCCTTTCTCAAGTAATAGGTAGAAGCTTTGAAGCAAAAGACGAACTAAACGCGAACTGTTGTGAGACGTAAAACCCCATAATTTAATTTTTTTTTCAAAATCGGTGAAGTATTTGCTGAGAAAATAATTTTTTTTCCTTTCTCAAGTAATAAGTAGGAGCTCTCAAGCAAACGTTTCCTTTTTAAGACGAACTGTTGTACGTTTGAATTTTTGTAAAAAATACGTTTCATTAAATCGCAGTGGTAGAAATTTGTGTTGCCCATACGCTCACGAAAAACCTCTATAAAATTGGTCCACAGATATATCGTCCTGCCATCGTGTATTTGTTAGACTAGTACTGTATTTTTCTTCTACTCGTAGTAAACTTGCAGTGTAGTCTACCTATTACTGTATCACATTGAGTGATTATGTTGTATCATGCGCCATATTGCTTCTGACATTTCTGCTTGGTAGAATTGGCAGTATGTTTTTCTGAATAAAATGCGCTGGCGGGCTTGTTGGTTAGGATCCATGATAGAATGTGTAAGCGCAACTGAACGAGGACGTAGAAAGAAACACCCACACAGAGCGCAGGCTCTGTGTGTCGGTTTTTTCTACGTCGTCGTTCAGTCCCGTGTACACATTCTATCAAGGGTTTATAAATAGCTAATACAGGAGCACAAGGATCAGATGAAAAAAAAAAGACGTCCTCGTGTCGTTGTATTCTTTCCCTTTCTCCTGTTTTATTTAGTCGCTGCAGTGGAGGTTTTCCTCCCCTAGAAAGTGTTCTGCGGTATCAAAACTTACACTCAGGTGAAGCCAAACTAAAATACGAGAAGCTGTGAAGTGAAAAAAAAAAAAAACTAATTCTGGCGTATTACGTGCCATAACCACGATTCGATTGTGAGACACTCTGTAGTGGGGAGCTCCGAATTAATTTTGACCACCTGGGGTTCTTTCACGTGTATCCAATGCATGGTGAATGAACGTTTGTGCATTCCGCCACCAGTCAGAATGCGACTGCCGGGGCAAGGCTTGAACCCGCGACCTCTAGTTCAGCAGCGCAATGCCGTGGCCACGGGCTGCCACGACGGGTAAAGGTGCGGAACGAACGTGTTTTTGTTCTTGTATTTCTGTACAAGAGCCTGTACATGCATATATACAGGGTGTTTCAGCGAACACTTTGAAAATTTATTGAAGGTTGCCTGTGGCAGATAGCCCAGTTCTAGTTAATGAGCTGGTCTACGCGAAGAGGCGGACATTACTTGAACAAAAAATTGAAATGGATAATCGATTAAGTAACAAAGAATTACTAATTAAGTGTTTAACTAATTACCTGATGGCCCATATTGCAATTTACAAATTGTAGCCGTGGCGTTCGCAAGGCGGATCCACTTAGCATTAATTCTGAGGATGACACCAGTTTCGAGATAATAATTCCTGAAATTTGCGGAGAAATGCAATGGCGTTCCAGGTAATTTTGTGCTTCAATGCAAAAAGCGACGTTTTGTTTAGAACCTAGCTGGAACGCCAATGCATTTCTCCGCAAAGTTCGGGAATTAATATCTCGAAACTGGTGTCATCCTGAGAATTCGTTCCAAGTGGATCGCCTTGCGAACTCTACGGCTACAATTTGTAAATTGCAATATGGGCCATCAGGTAATTAGTTAAAAACTGAATTAGTGAATTTTTATTAATTACACGATTATGCTTTTCAATTTCTTAAGCAAGTAATGTCCGCCTGTTTGAGCAGGCCAGCTCATGAACTAGAGTTGCGCTACCTGCCACAGGCAACCTTTAAGAATTTTTGAAAGTGTGTTCGCTGAAACACCCTGTATATATATATATATATATATATATATATATATATATATATAAACATATCATAAGAAGCCAACAAACATTGACACCAAGAACAACATAGGGGAAATTACTTGCACGCACTAATTGAATTAAAGAAATGATAAGTTAATGGAAAATGAAAACGGATGAAAAAACAATTGTCCGCAGGTGGGGAACGAACCCACGTCTTCGCATTACGCGTGCGATGCTCTCGTATATATATATATATATATATATATATATATATATATATATATATATATATATATATATATAGTTTAAATGTAGTGGTCTGCTCCGAACCTTCGTCACTTGAACTTCGATCTTCTCAGAGGCAAGACATGTATCTAGTGAGCTCCTTAACAGCCCTTTCAAATGTGATGAAAGCGATTTACATCATGGGTCCGGGACCTTAAAAAGGTGCGACATAATTCTGACGCATTTCTGTGGCATCTACCGCTAAATCGCCACTGAATGTTTTTAAGGGTCGCTTGAGTAGCAACATTATCGAATAGAACTGAATACAAATATTTGTTGAAAATTACCTTGTAATATTGAATCGAATATTGAACATTCAAACTTTATAAAGAAAGTGAAATGTAAGACTGCTTGGAGTCTGCTTTGCCACGAAATGCTTGTTTACGTTGTATGATCCGTGTAATTCCGTTAACAACTGGATGTACGGTCAACTCAGCAGTTTGTAAATAAGAAACAAATAAAAAATTATCATATCTTGTGCACGATGACAAAGACAGTAATGAACAAAACAAAAGGAACAGGACGTCTCAAATGTATACAGTAGACTGTAGCGCTTGCTGAATAAAAGTACGGCTATAGAACAGCACGCCGCATCATTTTGAAGAAATTCAAACTTCGCGAGCTTTGCCAAATAATCAATTGCTTTGTCACAATAGAGAGAGCGAATCCGTAGGCAGCTTAAGGCGATGCATATTTGCTAGATGACTCGAAGCTATTTTGTAAGGTGACCTTCTCGATTTGCTCGTTCCGGAACTGGATCGTCTGCGCAACAACCGCGGGTCATCTGCGCCAGGAAAGTTAAGACAAGTCCCACCTTTCATCAGTCTATCTGTCTGTACACTGGAAATACTTTCCCCAATAGTACTCAGAATTTTGAGTATTTGCACACTAATATTTAATTATATAAAAGTGAGGTCAATGCTCAACGTTTACTCACGCTCTTCTGGCGCTGTCTGAGGTAGGGACGTGAGTCTCTGTTTGCTTCCAGAGGCCATTAACGACAACATTGCGAGTCTTTTGACCACCTGTGTTCCGTGTGTTCCGATATTTTTGTATATTTTGTATTGTACTTTGTATTAACTTGCTCTGAAGCCTGTTTTCAGAAAAAAAAAACATTTAAGGTTGTCCAGTGATTCAATTGGGCCCATTTCTTCGAAAATTCCCCGCAATTAAGATTTTTCACTGTAAATGATGCTGTATTGCAACATCAATCACTGTGAGGTGAAGTCAAACTTAGGGCGTCGAAAGTTGTGCAACATGCATTTTGTTTCCCCACAATTCTCGGAACGTGCAGTGTTTCGGTTTCGTCGCGAGTGACAACAGACTAAGTGAATGCGTCGAGGTCATGATAATGCTCTATTCAGACCAAGTTTCTTATGCGAGGCATGTGCGGCGCCGCGCACCTAATAGCTGGGGAGTGCAGTTTCACTACGTATGCCACCTTTTAGAGAGATTGGCGTTTTCAAAAACGATGTTTGATAAGTTTCACGGCTGAATCTGCGTTTTCTGTGCAGCTGATTTCGCGATCTACCTCGCGCTTTTTACTGGAAAAGTACACAGCTAAGCACAGATGAGACCTGCTCTGCCGCATTTGTAGTGTCCCCATCTGGCCGTGACACAACCTAGCCTCCAAACACAGGCGCCCCCTACCCTTCCCCTCCCCCCCCCCCTTTCTCTCAGCACCTTTCGCGCGTGCAGCCTGTCTGTGACAGCCTCGACAATCTCGTAGCGATGGCGGTGCAGATTTGGGTTCCACAATGGGAGAAATGCCGGGCGCAGATGTGCAAGGCTTACAAAGGTGTGCGATAGGTGAAGGGGTTGTTCTAATCTACTCGATGAAGAACAAAAAGAAATGAAAAGCTTGCTAGAAGCTCGCATTATTCGCGCTGACACCTAACAAATACGTGCGTACAGGTGTCGGGGACGGTGCGCGTCTGCCGCGTCTTCCACTGCTGAGTAAACTCGCCTACTTTGAGAGGGAACTCCGCACTGACTTTCTGCAATGTCCGTGCTCGCAGTAAAATTGTTGCATCTGTCCTTCTCCCATTTTGTCTCGCGAACTCTTAACTTAGACACGTACGTTTAGAGTAACCTTAATACTTTGCTGAACTTTATGTCTGTGTTTATGTATGTTGTTGCTAAGTTCCTAGTTTACTTCGTCTGATTGTTTGTTGTTTTTTCCTTTCTTTAGCTAATAATTTCATGGTGATTGTAGAAGAACTTGCCCTTGCGAGCACGGCGTTTTATGTAGAGACGACATCTGGTCGTTGTGGTCACGTTTCGATGTTCACATATTTCACAAACTTCCGTACTCTCATATTTCAAGATGCAATTACAGGATAGCTTTTCCTAGACCCAACCATTGTAACTTAATCTTGGTACGCTTGCTGATTTGTTTTTGCACCTTCTACTCAACTTCGTTACGATCTGGTGTCAACATCATGAATAATTCACCGAAACCTATAATTAATTCACCTGACAAACCTTTTTTTTAACTCTCAAACTGTACACCTGCTTCAAATGCTTGAAATATTCGGGAACACTGACGATTATAAGAAAGCTAATAGGAAATACGTTGCGCAGAAAACATATATTTACTTTGTAACGATCCGTATGTAGTTAGCGGTATTCTCACAACTCTTGTTTTTTCTCACGCCCTGAATGCAAATACAAAAGCTTGCACTTCGAATGACTGCTAGGTACAACTCCCCTGATTCTGAGCGATACGCTACAAATGACGGTTGTCTAAAGTAGTTTCTCACAAATATTTTTTTCTTTTGCATTTTATCATCAAGTACAGCAAGCCGTCGTAAAACGCTCCTCCAGAGCGTAGTTTTTGCTTCGCAGGCGTAGTGCGAAGCAAAAACTTGGGTCTCATCAGCCATTGCATGAGACCCAATATGTCTCATGCAATGGAATTATTGAGCAAGGAAGCGATAACTGAGCTCGTAATTTACAGCATCGTTTTACTCGGAGCTCTATCAGATTGAAGCACAACATGGATGCCAACCCTAGCTTGTAAACAAAAGAAAAAAAGAAAATAACAGTTTCAGCTTCACTTCAAAGGCTAACTACTGATAGCGATCGCAAAGTATGAGATAACATCAAGAAGTACGGTTCGTAGTTTTATCGGCCGTATAAATTGCAATACACATTCGCCTACTAATACTATTAACCAGCATGGTGTCACACACGCACACGCAAACATGAACACATCTCATTCAATGACCCTAGACATTCACTGTCACAGCACTGGCGTCATGAAGCGCACTGGCCGATGGGAGCTAACACTTCGTTCTATCTTTCGTTTCAACGCATCTCCGGAAGCTGTGTTTACGCTCCCTCAAAGCTGTAGGTCGCGGGGTATCAAGTTTTGGAGATGCATTGAAGCATACTCGAAGAAAACGTAACTGAAGCCATCAAGCGTCTCAGCTCGCCCAGTCTTTGTAGCCACCGTAGATAACCAAGACGACTGGGTATGTAGGTCGCGTAGAAGCTCCGTCGTGCGGACAGCCATGCGCAGCTACGGCCGGGCTAAAGAAGGAGACGCGCGCTCACCCGCCTCGCCCCTACTCTTTGCGCGCGCTTGTTCACGTGACCTCCAATATTAGGCGTACGGAAAGACGGCGGGCATTCAACCACCATCCCTCTTGGCTCACTCTTGCACACTTTAGCTCGCACCCACAGACTACGGCGTGCGGGGCGCGGTTGGGTCTTTCGCACTTGGACTTTATACGGAACATCACGGCGACGGCGAAAATTATCTGTATTGTCGCTATAATTGTAATCGCAATATTAAAGGAACCCCGACAAGCGCTTCGATCATTTCATGACAATCTCGACGAGAGCAACAAGGCGGAAATGCAGTAAGCGGAAAGGATCGCCTCACAAAAACAGAAAGAAAGCGCACCGAAAAACACCTCGTTAATGCGGTAATGATGCGTATAAGAAACGAAGCAAAGACAATAAAACAAATCCTCCACGAAAGCAAATTCGCTATAAAGCACAGCCTGTCAGCGTCTCTTCACACTATCAAGCACGTCTGCCTGAAATATGCAAATCTGTTTTCCGAGTTTGCATTCCAACGAATCGCCGTCGACTTGGTTATTTCGAATGCGCGTGCAGCGCGTTCCCTCCGCACAAGCGCCGCCCTTCGTTTACCCTCTTCAAGCGATCCTGGCCGGCATTTAGCGAGAACCGTTTATGCAAAACTCCCGGAAGAGTAAACAGTGCGCATCTGTTTTTGCGAGCGCGGGCGGGCGGCTCCCATGAAGTGCTCGCGGCTTTTTAGTCGTCACCTTATTCTTTTCTGCACGCACGCACACGCAAGCACTCAATGCCCGCACGCATCTGCACATATGCACGCACACATGTGTGCGTGCATGTGTGTGTGACATGTGCATGTGAGCGTGCATGTGTATATATGTAGGATGTGTATGCATAGGGGTATGCGTGCATGTATGTATGCATACATGTGCAGTCGCGTTCAATATGAGCTGCGACAGGGCGTCGATGGCTGAAAGGACTGAAAGACTGCTCGGCGGTGCCGGCATACAACAAATTGGTTAAATTATTATCAGTACTTAAAGCAGCGTTTAGTTCTCCAATGTTTTTGTATGCCGGAGCCACCGCGCAGTCTTGGAGCTTCTTCGATCATGACTGCCATGTTGCAGTTTATATTGCACGAGAATGCATGCACATACCTACATGTGCAGTGCTCAACGATTGAAACTCTATACTCAGACCGCATGACTGCCGGTGCTTATTGCGCCAGCGGTGAGCGCTGGGTGGTAGCTGGGGAGCCAAATGCAGTCGCAGTGCGTGTAAAAAACTCCCTCCTTCTAATGTTCACTGTAATAGACGAGTTCGGTGTGCCCACAGCCCACCATTCCGTAGCGCGAAAAGCGCCAGTAGCCATGCGCTCCTAGTATCGCGTTTCATTTGCTGATAACTGTGCTTACACACACACACACGCACACACACACACACGCACACGCACACGCACGCACGCACGCACGCACGCACACACACACACACACACACACACACACACACACACACACACACACACACACACACACACACACACACGCACGCACACGCGCACACATGCACACACATGCACACACATGCACACACACACGCACACGCACGCACGCAGAGTGCGTGCTACGCCTTCGGTCCAAGAAGCAGAGGTTTGACAACCAATGAGCGGAAATGCCAAACATCCATTAGACCGCAAAACGCACAAGAGGCAATGAGTGCAGTAACAAAGTTTCTCAAGAGCAAGCGCGCATTTGTGAGATAGAAAAAAAAGAACAATTTGTTTGCGTATCTTCCGGCTTTAGCTCTTACTTGAGCACAATTAGGGCGACGATACGAAAAACGTTATTTTAATATAACCTGAAGCTGCACGAAAGGATGAGGATTTAAACAAGAAAACAAGCGCGACAGGACTAGCGCTGTCCTGTCGTGGTTGTTTTCTTGTTGTCGTCCTCGTGCCTTCGTGTTGTTTCACGTTATGCTCAAGATGAACCAATTCACCCAAATGAAGTTGTTGCTACTACGTTTTTATTGCTTTTGCAGTCAAAGGATTCAAAAGGGAACAGAACTGAAAATTCAAAAAAGCAACGGTAATAAGTGCGGGAGCTTTTCATACGGGAGCTTCGCTTACAATAGGGCGCGTCGGAAAAAAAAAGAAAAAAGAGAAAAAAAAGACCTTTACGCTGAAGAGTGCTGCACAACTTCTTGAATTTTAAAGGCTAGGCATACAAAGTAAAGAGCACGAAGTTAAGCATGAAATCAACGCACGCAGCGTTATATGATGCAGCTACTGTAGGCACGTCTTTGAAAACTTATTTTCCGGAAAAAGCAGAATGTCTCTCCGGTAATTCTCTTTGGCGTTCCATAAAATGTTTCTTTTCGCGGTGGCTTTACTTTACTTCGTTGAGTTGCTTGAAGACATATTGTCCACAATTTTTGAAGCATAAGGCCATTGAGTTTTTTTTTCCCTTTTTTTGTGCGGGAACTGCACAACAACGTGTTTGAGAGGTCATTAGTGACAATACCTTCGTTTGGGCGAGTTGGTTCATCTTGACAGTTTTCATAAAAACGTGCTTAAGACGAATACGAAATAAACACATACGATAGCACCCGTCCTGTCGTGTCTGTTCCGTTCGTCTTCGTCTTTAGTGGGTTTTTATGAACACTGTCATTAGTGAGTTTTAGCGGGTCTGGTGCCCCGGTATACGCAAGAGCGGAGTACTGGATTACTGGACTCTGGTAGTGACAACCACAATGCTTTATAGAGACATCTTCGCGTTCCATGAAAATTCATGTTAAAAAAAAATCATCGTTTAAAAGAGGCAACTTGTTCACGATTACGGCGCTGCCGAAACTTTAATCCAGCAGCCATGTAGAATACACTTTGTTACTGCAGTATTTGCTCTGTGTTTGTATGGTTGAGCTCTGCACCACCAGGAGGCGGCACCATTCTGGAAACTCATGTTTACGTTTCCTCTTCACCTGGCAATCCGCCCAATCTGTCGGCGGTTACCGGAATACCGGACACGCTAATACTCTCTATTTACCTTTAACCAAAGGGTATAGTTATACCGTTTTAAAACGAAGGATGCAGTGAACTTCTGAAACTCTAAATGCTGGAGCAATGAGTCCTGAAGTGAACGCGAAATACTATCATGCATTTGTGATTGTGGGAACGCGTCCCAGATTGTACCGTAGCGGACTGAAAGATTCTGGACCAGCGCGTGACACGACAGGGGCCTCAGTGATGAGTGACGATTCTCGCGCGAGGTAATTTATTTGAACTATCTCCGCTGGAAGTTGCACGCGTGTGACCACGGCAATGCTCAAGGTATTCTCGGCAGAGGTGGTTGGCAAACATTTCTTCCCGACTCTGTGTAGGTGCCCTGACGTATGCTGCGCGGTAGGGCGCTCATATTTGCCAGGCTTCTCAATAAATACGCGTTCATTCATTTTACCTTTTTTGATACCCTCATAACTCTCTAACGCTCTGGTTTTGTTAGTGCTAAAGCACGGTTTGTTGCAGTCTTCACTTACAGTTGACGTTGAATAAACTAACACAGGTACTGGAACTCTTTTATCCGTGGAACCCACACGCATTTTTTATTTAGCTACAGTTTTGAGTGCTCTTGTGCCACCTCCTCTCTTCAACGATGAACTGCATCCAATGTTTTTAGTAAAAAAAAATGATAATAATAATTGTGACCAAGTTTGTTGTTGTGGAGCACCCTAATGCCAAGCCATGATGTTCGTCGGTTAATGCGATTAGCATTCGAGGAATGTAGTGACACACCCTATTTCTGTAGTCACTTTTATTCAACATCTGTAGCGGTTATTCTGGGACTTCTGTTGCTTCGGCTATAAGCGACACGCTTCGGTGTCGTCCCAGTTTGGTATGGCACTCGCTTGCCAAAGTCAGCCATGAGCCTGGCGGCACGTTGGCGGCTGTGTGACGTCGACGCAGTCACGAGGAGGGAATGACTTCGAGGGTACGAGAAATGGCGAAATGATGACGATGGCTTGACGATGATGAGATCACGACGATTGTCTATCGATAGCCAATTCATCGATAACCAAATGATTGTATTGACGGCAGGAGGTCATTGGGGAATGCGACTGTGTGACGGCGACTGCATCACTAAGCGTGTATACGACGACGAGAGCGTGGTGACGATGCGATCACGAGAGTCGGATAACAAATCTGGAGTGGCGAGGAAGGAATGACCGCGGTGGTATCACGCCTGTGGTCTGGTAACAAATGCACGATGGCGACCTTCTGGCGAAGATCCGATGACTACGAAGGCGTGACAACGGCGGCACAATCGCGATTGAATGATGGGATTATAATTACGATAGAATGACGGTGGAGGATTGACGTCGAGGGAACGATGAATGTGGTATAACGAGGACGGCATGAAGACAATCGGATGACGTTACGGAGGTGATGACGACGTTAAAAGGGCGGCGTGACGACGACGATGACATCACGACAGTGGTATGAGGATAACGATAACTTTGTGACGATGGTGGCGTGGCCGCGATGGCATGGCGAGAGTCGGATGATGTAGTTAGAGACGACGATGATCGCGACAGAATTAAGGCAAAGGCATCATTGCGAATGCACGACGACGACTGTATGAAGATGACGCAATGATGACGGTCCCGACCAAGAGCACCTACCTATGGCTCAAGCTGGTAGGCAACTTGAGCCACTGGGTCGGCGTAAGAGGATGGGTGGATGGCCGGACAAATGGATGGATGGATTCATAACGGCTGAAGTAGGCAAGCAGGTAATCGCATTATTACAATAGACACATGAAGAACGAACGTACGAGGTGCACGAGAACTCCATAAAATAAACACGTACACTGCGCCAGCAGTTACTCCCGCACTAAGTATCTGAGACCACCTCGTTGTTTAAAGGCTGCGTATTTTCATTATTACGTTTTTTTAAAGACTGGGCCTCAAAGCGTTGGAAGTAACGCATACACTTGGAAGTGCCTTACACGTCTAAGTACGCCAAGTCTGCGGGCATTCGAGCTGTCGTGCGTGCTATAATTTAGAGGAATGAGCGGAGTTGTAAGAACACGGCTCGCCCCGGCCTTGTGAGTTACGGTTACTATAACCAGAGCACTTACTACTAACTGTTTCTCGCAGTTTCAAGAATTACACGACTCCTCCACTGCGACTCAAGATGAACCAAGTTATGAGCTCGCGCAGTGTATACGTTGTTTTAGTTTTCGTTTCGAAATCCTACAGGAACACCGCTACCGACAGCGTACCGTTCCAGCTTGCGCAGTAAAATTGGTGAGCCTAGATTAGAAGCTGCGCGCCCGCTGTAGGCTCCTACACTTGCGAGAGGTTGAGCCAGACGCCTTGTGTTGTTAAGCCTACGCTATTCTCCACATCGTACGCAACATCTACTAAGGAGACTTGCGAGAATGTATAATCTCAGTTTGTTTCAGCGGCCAAACTGGGAGTGTCTTGGTGGAAGGCAACCGGGAGCGGAGCTCTGTCTCGGCGTCATAATTCTTCCGAATTTCGCTGTTTTAAAACAAGTCTGGGTTGTGTCCGTCCTTTCGAGAATATTCTGCATTGAAATAATTTTCCTGGGCTCGCTTAAGGAACGGAGGCTTACTGGGCAGAATGAATTAAGGAATTCAAAGAAGTAACGTTGAAGATGCTGCATATTCAGCCTTGTAAACACAACAGCCGCTAGTGAATGCGAACACTAACATATCGATAAGTACTACAACATAATTTTAATGTAGTTATCTAAAGCGCAGAATGACAATAAATAAAATAAATGAGTTATGCTCATGAATAAGTGCTAGTGCATAAAATTCCGGCGGAACATATCACGCGATGGCTGTCGTCGATCATGCGATTAGCATTCGACGCATGCAGGGACGCATCGTGTTGCTGAAAACACATTTATTTAGAATATGTAACAGTCACTTGGAGATTTGTATTGCTTCGGCTGTATTCGTCTACAGTGTCCCCGATCGACCCACTATTCTACGACACTCGCTCGCCATGACGACGATGAAACGACGAAGGAGGAATGACGTCGACGGAATGACTAAGGCAGTGTGACAACGACGACCGCGTGATGACAATCTGATTACAATTCTGAAATGAGGACCACGGCATAACGACACTAGCATCAATGACAATGGGATGAGGACGAGTGTATGACGACGGTTTCTTGACGACGCCGGTAGGACAAGAATTAGATGACCAAGCGGAAATGACGAAGATGGAACGACCACGACATCATCACGCAACGTTTACGTTTGTGCACGGCATCCGCTCCCAAGGTAGGCGAAAATTCAAACACTGTAGTTTGTGCGGACACACCCACACTGTGAGATTTCGGCGCTCTCACGAGAACGAAGTCGATGTATTATGGTGAGGATAGGCGTATGCGAAAAGAAATACGACGCGTTTGAAACACATTTAAGACTCTTTAAATAATGCGTAAGCATTTCTATGACTACTCAACGAGGAAACCTGTCCGGCCCTCACGCAAGACGAATGCAGTGGCTCATAACCCTGTAAGCAAGCAAAGAATGCAGTGGCTCATACCCTTCTTCTTCTTTTGTCTGGGGTTTTGCGTGCCAAAACCAGCTCTGATTATGAGGCACGCCGTAGTGGAGGGCTCCGGAATAATTTTGACCACCTTTAGCGTGTACTACACGGGCGTTTTTGCATTTCGCCTCCATAGAAATGCGACCGCCGCGGCCGGGATTCGATCCCGCGATCTCGTGCTCAGAAGCGCAAGAGTGGCTCATACCCCGTAAGGCTTATGCCTCAAAGTGAAGTGAAGTGAACAGTGCATACAGTCGTTGATAATCACCCATTTAACGCACAGAGTTTACGTTTCAATGACGAACGAGCTCAAAACAAGCATCCGAACCATCAATAAAGCATTGCATAACCCACTCAGCAGTTGTAGTGGTGACTTTCGCAGGTTGATAACAACCGATTAGGGTTGGTAAGGGTCGCATCGAGTCCGATAAGGTTGATAACGACCGATGAAACTTGATAAGTGTTTATGTTGGTCGGATCAAGTTCCACTTGATCCGACCAACATCCACTCAGGAAACTACGACATTATCCACTCATAAAACTACGCCATTATGGAAGTTGTTAATGAAAGAGTTGGAGTGAGCGTGACGGAAGTAAAGTAGAAGGATAGCAGTGTGTCTTTGTTGCCACTGAGAGTATCGAACTTGAAGCTTAGAATTTTCTTTTTTTTTCCTCTGCAGCGGTGGCTACATGCGCCAACCTTTCTGTAATACAATAAGCTCGCTGCAATTAATAGCATCAATTTGTCCATTCTAGTGTACAGCTTGCACGAAAGCCTTAGCACAATGGCATATAAATGACCTTCGGAATGCAGGAAACGGAAAAACGGGCCCTATACTCTTGTGCATTAGGTTTTCTGCCTGCAACTATTGGAGCACTGTACATTCTTCAAAACTGTGTTCCCGACAAAGGCGGAGAAGTGATCCCTCCACTGAAGCCAACATAAAGGCTGCAGCGTTTTTATTATTCAACCTATTTATTTATGTTTTCTGTTATTCATTCATAAGTACTGTCAACCCTTTTTGACTGTTATACAGTGGGTATTATAAAATAGATCTGCAGAATAATCAATTCTCAAGGCGTAAAGAGAGAAAGAACCCACAAACAGCGCATAGAGACTCTTCAAAAGAACAAAATTTACACAAGAAATATCTCCAACTACTTTTACAAGAGGTTGAGGAAATCACTACAACAAAATGTGGCTCGATTTAGTTTATTGCAGTCATTTTCACTTTTAACTAAGAATGAATGTTTGAAAACGTCAACTCTAGAAGCTAAAAGGATTCACAGCACGTAGCTAACTGGAACGTGGTGTCAAGCTGACTAACGATCATCAGTTGGTTGGGCTGCTAAGGTGTCATAAGATGTCACGAGTGGCACTCTAAGATTCTATGACTGTTGAGTTATAATTTTTTAATAGGCGTTTTCACCCTTTTGCGTTTGGTATAGTTTGGTGGTCAGGTACACGTTTGCGCGGAGCATTTGGTTTATCGAACCCATATTTGTTCGAAGCCAATATTTCCGAAATTCTAATTACAACGCATATATTAGCAATAAAAAGAAGCGCTTCGGTTTTCACGATTCTTCTTAGCCACCTACAGTGTCAGTCTAGAATGATTTATTCATAACACATTAAGAAAAGCAAAGGAGCTTAGTTGTGTAGCTTAGGTAATCTTTAAAGCGATACTGCTGCATCTGTTAAACGTTTGCACTTCATCCTCTTTTGCACTTTATCGTCGTACCCTAGGTCAATTTTTACATCTCACTGCTCTGTAATGCTTAAGAATCCATGACTGTCATTTTTCTACGAGTATCATTAAGTTGCTGCGCCTGAAATTAGTACAGTTTATGATTTTATTCATATTTTCTCAAAGAAATTTTTTTTTCAGATTTTTATCTATTTACACTGAAGTTTTTGATAGCCATTCAAGGAAGTGCTTGCCACACGTAATCAAAAACTTTGTCTGAAACTCTGTGACACATCGCTCGATATAATTCAGAAAACGCCGGCCATTACGCCACGTGTGCGAGACGAACAAAATGGAGTAGATTTTTCGCGAGCGTGCTGAATTCCTCGCCGGGGCAGTAAATCTTCTAACCTTTCTGTAACGCATCATCAACTTACGAGTAATTAGCAATTTCCTTGGCTTTTCTTTTGTTTTATTTTTTTGCCAATGTATCGGCACGTTCCAGCGGAAGCCATCCTTTACCTGCTGGCCATTTTCACTAAATAGGCAGCCCAAAAGGGGCCGAGCGCCATGATGGAATTCATCGAATGGAGCTATGCGGCAAGAACGGCACACTAGGCTCAAAATCCACTTAAAGGCTTCGCCGTAGCGCATTTATAATCTCCGAGAATGAAAGCCATTTCGTCGCTGGCAGTACCGATTCATCTTTCGCTGGTCTTAAATACCGGGTGTTATAAGAAAAAAAATGAAAAAAGAAGAGCATGCGAGCAAATATATGGAAGAATCAGATCCATCACGTGATTTATGCCGCCATTAGTGCTTTGTTTTTTTTTTAGCGTTTGGGATTCTGGGGGAACGGGCTTAGCTTTTAGAATGAAGCACTTTGTTCCTTACTTCGTGGGTTATTTCTTAGGAGATTGGACTATACTGATGGAGTCCAGCGTCAGGAAGCAACTCAGGTACTATGAGAGAGGTTGTAGTGAGACAAAGGAAAGGGTGAAAGAGGATGCTGATTAATTTTTACCACCTGGTGTTCTTTAACGTTCATCAAAGCAACGGATCGCCGAGTGTTACCGCATTACTCCCCCTTCGAAATGCGCACGCCGCCGTGGTCTCTGCTAAGCGCAATATCATTTCTTTTAGCCACCCTACCTCCCTTTGTTCTTTCTATGAGGCCTGAATACGATGACCGCGTAAATTGAATTATGAAAATCCAGCCTCTGTGAGGACTCAAACCCGAGCTTGCAGCAGGGCGTGGGAGTACCGATACTCGGCGCCGTGCCAACATTTGCGAAGGGGCGCGGAATGCGTGCGGCAGTACAGCAAAAGAGCACCAACGCCATCGTGCATGCTGTCACGACGGTGGCGGTGACGTGGCAGTGACGTGGCAGTGACGCTGCAGTGACGCTGCAGTGACGCTGCAGTGACGTTGCAGTGACGTTGCATTGACGTTGCAGTGGCGCTGACGTGACGGTGACGTGATGGTGACGTGGCGGTGGCGGGGTGGTGACAATGACGCGCGCGCCAACTCTTGAGATGAATACAAAGAAATCATCGCTTTCATAAAAGGATTAGGCGCTTCAATGGCGTATATTTGTTGGAACAAGATTATTATACACGCCACGTGTCGTTTCTTTGCGAAATTGCGCGCTGAACAGAGCCGATCACCGGAACATTTGTAGGGGTAGCACGGAGATATAAGCCGATTCGTTTTACGTGCAGCTCAGCCCCTCTTATAGCGTTCGTGGTCAGAGACCAACGAAGCACCCATTGATTGAAGGATTGGATTGTCGCAACGAGAGACAGAGAACACTCTATTGAGGAAACGCAGATGGGTTGGCTTGAGGTTAAGGAAGCCAACGCTTAGGACCCGCTCTTTTAGGCAGGGCGTATAGATTTGTGCAGTGCGTGGGTAATCAGGGAAGGATTGTGCCCGGCGTTCACGTGTACTCTTAAGCTAGCGCATTCAGTAACCCGTTGTCGGCGTTCTTTCTCGACTTTGCAGCGTTGATTGACGCGATACAGCGCCGTGTCAAGAGCTATAGAAAGCTGCTGAGTGTGTCCGGGGCAGGCGCTGCCATTCATCTCGGGACCCGTGACAGCGCCTAACCAGCTACCACTCAGACACGTGGACAAGCTCTTGTTTGCGTACGCCACCTTGAGCACACATCTCGAAGGGGTGTTCGCGTCTTTTGTTCGCACTACACATAAAGAACTGGATGAAAGGTGCGACGAACAGTCAGTGGCGAAGTAAACTTTCCGGGGCGCGAAAGAAAAGCAACCTTCCGCGCGCTTCCCACCGTTCGATTTTTTCTTCTCCCACTGTCACATTTTTATTTCTTTACGAGCACGGTTTGAATCGATGACGTGGCTTTTTTTGGCTTTTGGCGTTTTCCTTCTGCGGCATCGATTGACAAGACGTCGGCGTGCGTGTTGTCTTTGCCCCGAGGTGCTGCGGACGACAGTTCGGGGTTGGTTTTCTCCAGTTCATTCTTTTCTCATTTTGTCGCTCTCGTTGTCAGAATATAGATTCTAGCATAGCGGCGTAACAATATCAACAAAACTGTGGACAAGCCTGAAGCAGCAGTAGAAATGAACCGAACTATTTTATTGTTGTGTAGTTAGCGTCATAGATATTGTTTTGCAAAGGATAAAAAGCCTCTCCTAAAACGTTATGTGGAGAACGTTAGTTCTCTCTTCCTTTACATTAATCCCCTTTCCCATACAAGAACAACGTGTTTACGTATTCATTTTTACTGCGGATGATCATAAGCTGGAAATATCTGGAAGCGCATGCGGCAACGTAGGATGACATTGAAAAGCTTCGGGCTATCCAAGAAGAGTGAAATTTTGAGTTTCAGGATGCACTTTGACTTTCTCGTATTGTGTACAACTATGGAAAACTTTTCAATGTGCTATTCGTTTTGTTGTTGTCTTCGCTGTTGAATACGGATGTACATGTGTTCGTGGATGTGTAGCATTTATGATGGATATTTATGTACATATCATGTATTTTCTTATTGTTCATTCCACTCTGCAGGATTGGGGTTGGCAGTATTACAATTAAGTGAGACAGCCGGATATTTCTAGAGACAAAGATATTGCAGAGCTACTGCTGATATGATACTGAAGCGTAGAGGACTAATGCGGGAGAGGTGAAAATTTGCGGGAAAATGTACTATCAGTTTGGTCGTACTATTGGTATCCGCTTTCTGAAGCTCACCGTAAAGGTGCAGCTTGTTGTGAAAGCCACAGGTCTTGAAAGTTGTAGGACTAGCTTGAACACCTTCGATGACGTAACGTAGTTGTTATTGTTCGTCTTTCTTATATTCCAGCCTCAAACATATAGGATTGCCTTTGAGCACACAATGATCCCATCTTGCACCTGTTTCCTAAGGGAAAGAACCTCTGCTTTCTTGCCTTCAGTTTTCTGGGCATCACAGTCATGGTGTCATCATGACCTGTGTAAGTAGATTTTGCATGTCATCCTGAGCAATTACCACTCGTACTACTACTACTTCTACTACTACTACTACGACGACGACTACTACTACTACTACTGCTGCTACTACTGCTACTACTATTACTACTACTACTGCTACGACTACTATTACTACTACTACTATTACCACTA
The DNA here is from genome assembly GCF_013339745.2 of Dermacentor silvarum. Taxonomy (NCBI): domain Eukaryota; kingdom Metazoa; phylum Arthropoda; class Arachnida; order Ixodida; family Ixodidae; genus Dermacentor; species Dermacentor silvarum. The sequence continues at coordinate 46,266,781 of NC_051163.1, forward strand.
CTACTACTACTACTGCTACTACTACTTCTACTACTAATACTATTGCTACTACTACTTCTAATAGAATAATATTAATAACAGTAACGACTACACCTTTTTCTTCATTTAATGTTAAAACTTCTAATGCTAAATTTTTACGCGAATGAACACTTCATATTGTCCTGTAAAGCGTGCTCTGCCACACGCACATCGTTAGTGTAAAAAAGCCAGTATACGGAGAGCGATACCATAGATGGCAACTGCTTAGGCCAGAAGTTTTAGGTGCTGTAAGTTCACTATAACTTCGTTTGCTTGCGTAGCTTCTAGTAGTTTACTTGCCACCAACCAAACAATATACGCTAAGTGACAGACAGCACGCCGATCACCATGTTATCATACTCGAAACAATTAGGAAACTGTAAGATTTAGAGAAGGAATGAGAGGAATGTTTGGGCTACACAACAACTTTAGGACAAAAACGGCATGCAGAAATGTTCTAAGAATCGAAAGAGTATTTGGAAGGGAAAACAAAGTTCAGGTAAATTCGTGGACCGCCTATATGATTGCTGTGTTAGATTAATGTTATTGCATTGCGTAAAGCATTGTTGCTTTACGCAGACACAAGTGCCAGATTTCTCTCCAGCGGTCTTGCTACGAAACTGCGACGAGACCAGCAGACAAGAAGCAGACGGCAGTAATCACTCATGTCGTCTGCTCGCGGTGGTGGTGGCAACCATTAGCGCACCTCTGCACCCCCCCCCCCCCCCCCCCCCCCGCCCTTGCGCGTCACGTCCGCACGTATGGCGTGGTGGAGCAGCCTTTCAACGACGTCTCCGTGATGCGACTGCGGAATTCACGTTGTTCCACGTGCCGTGCTAGAATGCCGGAGTTGTCACCGCTACTGCTGCAGTGACTGCTGTTGCACGATGCTCCAGCCCGAAGCACGTGTGCTCCTAAGAATGAATGATGGGGGAACGACGAGAAATTAGCGGCCGCAACTCGGGCATGTAATGGAGAGGGCGCCGCGACTATCATATCTATGTGCTCTAATGCGCTGCCAGCTCAGAGTAAATAACATCAGAGAAGCAGCATCCGAGGACTCTTCTTTCTTTTTTTTTTTCTGCACAAGTTGCGGGCACTGCAGTGAAAGCTGCAGTCGGGGTCAAGGGGCATGCCTCTTAAAGTAAACAAGGAGAGCTTTTACACTTGCAGTCCTGAAAGAATAGGTGCAAAAGAACGGTGCAGAAGACAGGACGTGGGCTTCATTCGCAATTAAACATATGTATATTTATCTACAAGCATATAGAACTTGTTAGAAAAATTACTAGCGTTAACTCTGTCGTGGCGATAGTTTAGCTACCATTTCAATGATGGGAATGATGGGTAGTTTACGGATTTGCATATTCTTCGTGGTTGTGGCTAGAGACATTCTTGTGGGGTTATTTGTGGCGCTTTGTGCATTTAACTTACCACGAAAATATGTTTAACGGGTGAAAGCATGAGGGTGTATGCACATGTGCATGATCATTGCAAATTGTTGCGTTTATGGTGCAGTAGTTTGTTGAAAACGATCACGTTGCAAAGTATAGCTCTCTGTACAATGCACTCTGTATTGGCCCTATTTTCCCGCTATATTCGTTTGCACTACGTTGTTTTGTTTTCTGCTACGATCTAAATAGCCAGCTCCCACCTCCCCACTTCCCCAAAGCATGTTTTGCTAAACTCTCTTCACCTGCACTGCGAGGTACGTCAACATTGACATGGCTTACAGTTCTACGTCAAAGCTCAGGCAGAAGCGATGTTGGTTTATTTTTACGACGAATTATAAAAAAAAATTCTAGAAGAATGCAACACTGGTTAGCAGGGAAACGTGTTTTAATCAACGCGATCTCCACCAGCGCTGGCGCTACCATCTTGTACACGCTTTCAGCTTATAGCAAGCTATGTTTCCCCAACAATGGCCACCGTTAATTGCATCTCGTTAATCCATGCCTTCTCGTCCATGACATTCTCGGTAAGACGTTCAATCCATCTGCTGCACTAGCGGTCGAGCAAAGATGTACCCGCGGTGCCGGTCTCGAGCGGATGTCCCAGCTTCATTTATACGAACAACGCAGAGCATCTCACGCGCCAAATCAAACGGTGCTGTTGCATTCTGCAAGACTTCAGTTCGCACCGTTCTATTATGTCGTATAACCTGTGGCAAGCTCGTATCAACGAGTTGTTGCATAATTATTTTCGCTACATAACCTGTAACGCATAACGCCTACCGCATAACGTAAACGCAGGCGAGAACGTTAAGCGTGCATTGTGTTAGGCTTTACCGAAATGAGGTCCTCATGAGTTTCCGCGTGCACTAGGGCAGGCACTTCAGAAGCTATCTGTGGTTCTTTATAGAGTACGCATATTTCCATTGGGAAGAACACGCACCTCAGTGACGACGTGCATTAACACCCAAGCTAGACGGATCGCGAGCAGAACGGCGACGTCCGCGTCGTCTCACGTCTCTCGCACTCGCGCGAGGCCCGTGGCCGAGTGATTGATGAGAGACCACGTGACCCGACTTCCTGCAGCAATCGCTTCCTGTGTGCCGATGCTTTAGTGGGTGCTGTCGTGTTGTTTCTCTTTAATGCGCTGTGTTCTTGTGCTCGGTGTAGATTCGTGAAGCACGCGTTGGGGAACCAATGTTTTTTTTTTTCTTTGCTTCGGTCTAGTTTCGTAGACTCGTTTGTTTGTAAGCTGGCCTGATTTCTGCTTTTTTTGCGGGTGGTGGGAGTGTTGGTAACGGTGTAGTCTAGGCACGTACATATCGCAGATGCCAGTCTTCGTTCTTGTCAAGGTTGCGCAACAAATGGTTGGAAGCTACGAGGCGAAATGAACACCAAAGTCTGGCTTTCGCAATCTGCGCCATGTACTGGGGTGGATCAGTGATCGTTCTTATTTTTCCATTGGACGTTGCGTGCTTTTGAAGAATCACCATCTTACTGGAACAATGGATTATATGGGAAGAACACGCGTGGTTCCCAGTGTATGTGGTGCAGTGTCATTCCGTTCAAACATAGTTTACGTCCTCTTGGAAATACGATTGCACGGGTTGTGATACGGTGATGTTATGAAAAAAAAAAGAAAAGAGTCACCGCAGTTTTGGTGGTGGCGATTTTGATGATAATTGATTAATGTTGCATGGCAAGTATCTCAGCGACAGTACCTGAATGAAATAGTGATAGCAGTGACAAAAGGACGACAATCACCTTTCCGTTTCAAGAATGCCTTAGGAGGCAGTAAGGGAATGAATCAGCAATATAATGAACACTGCTCGAGTGTCACAGATGGGTCTGACGCTTGTCACTCAAAGGGTCAAGGACGAAATGATCGTTGTGAAACAGTGGTTGAACAAAAGAAGGATCAAACCTAATTTAGTATTTGTCACTTCACCGCGCTTTGAGGGTGTATATTGTGAACTAAAAAAATTTAATCACCCCCTGCGACAAATTCTAAAATTCATGCTGAAACTTCAGATAGTATCTTTTTGCCATGTCAACCAAAATCAAGTCTCTCACACGGCTTGTCACAATCCAAAAATGTTTGTCTTTATAGGCACTGTACACTGGTAAGATGACGGTCAGACTGTTTTGAACTCCTTACAGGTGTTGCCAACGCCAGCAGCTCGTGTTACGATGAAAATCACGCGACATTCGGAGCCGTATGTTTGATGGCTTGTTTGCGACTTGATAAGCGATTCGTCGTAGAATCTAGGACGGTGTTCGAACGCATACAGCATGCACAGTTGTATTATACGCATATGCTGAACGTGGAAACGCAATCTTCGAGATGAACAAACAGCTAGAAGGCACCATGAATATGTATCGTCTCCTACAAGGTACGATTCCTCGATATGTGAGCATGGAAAGCTTGACCTCACTGTGGCTAAGCCGGTGCTCTGCAAGTTTGCTCAGTGAAAGAGACGGACGCAGGCAAATCAAACCGACATGTGTAGGGCGAACTGCCGGCACACCGGGTTTTTCACGTAATTGGAACCAAAATTTTAAAATATGGTGACATACCTTAGATGATTGAGACCAACGGCATATTCTTTAGAGTCGTCTTGAGCTACTCAAACCATTTCTGGAAGTGCAATCATTCAGCTGATTACTTACGTTTATATATGCCAAAATGTATTCATTTCTTTACGGCGTAGGTCGTATTTAAAAAGTTATATACCGTGCTCAGGCACACTTAATAAAGTTGTTTCCCTAACGTTATCTTTTAAGGGGCTCTTTTTCGCAAGCCCTGAAGAAAGCCCGTGACATACGAAAATAAATTACGTCACTGCCCGTTTGCGCATCTGGACTCCAGCGTTCTTAATAGTGTTGCCAAACGGGACGGGACACATGCGTAAATTCAGTGGATGATATATAACTGTCGTGAGGCCCTGAAAAAAAAGAAGAACGGGTGCGGAAATCATTTTCGATGATCATGGATGTAAGCGAACGTGCAGAACGCTCCTAGGCAGCTATTCCCCTAATCAAATCAATGATGCGCTTCAAAGCGTATGTTTCTCGCAGCGATGATATTCAGGTAGCGTGTGTTGTTTCATCGGGTAATTTCATATAGAACAGAGCCGTTAACCTGCATAACTGTAGGGGAAGTAGTGGTAGCTATACATATAAGCCATTTCGTAATGTTTCCTGTGCTTTCTGAGAGCGTCTGGTTTGTACGAGCGCCTTTGACTCTGCAGTACGGTCCGTGCACGTCTCCATACCTCCACCCCCCCTCTCTCTCTCTATTGTTTCTCTTCCTGTTCTCCCTTCCTCCAGCGTAGGGTAGCCAACCGGACTCTTGACTGGTTCCCTGCCTTCCTTATATCCCCCCCCCCACCTCTATCTCTGTCTCCGGAGGAGAGTGCGCCGGCGTGAAAGGCGACTGTCATCCTTTTCTAACACAAACCGCCACAAGGGGAGAGGACAGCGGGAGAGGAGGAGGGCTGTCCTTGCCGAGCGCTCCATCACAGTGTTCAAACCTCCAATCACCGCAAAGCTGTCGCGCAACAGCACGCGCGTCTCAAAGAGCATGGGCGATTTTATACTCGATTCATAGGCGCCGCCATCTTGGGCTGTTACACAAACAATTTCCAAGTTTTATCAGAAGTGAAGTGACGTGACATGTTCATGAACCGCTGAACGCATTTATACAACTGTCTTCACGCGTGCGAATCGACTTTAGTAACGCACCGAGTGGGGGGGGGGGGGGGGGGTTGTAACCCCCCCCCCCCCCCTGAGGCCGACTTAACCCCCCCTTTTGCTTAACCCCTTTTCTTTCCTTGCGCATTTGAGTACTGCAACTAAGATGTAGGACGCGCAATCGTCTGCACACTCGCAAAAAGCGCATTTTTGACAATTTCCCGTGAAGAAATTGAAATTAGTGCTGTTTAGATGGTATTGGCAAACTGTCAACCCCCCCCCCCCTGGCAGAGATCCTGGGTGCGCTACTGACACTTCGTTTTTAAAGACAGGAAACGGCAGCGTTAACAGCCCACGGTGGCGGCACATAAATGCTTCCATAAAATTGGCGTTCGGCGACGTTCGCACCCACAAAACTCCGTTCCGCTAAAGCACGTAGCCTTTGCATCGGCGCCTTCATATCGGTGGTTAAGTCCGGCCACCAACGACAACCGAGGGCGAGACAGCCAGAGTAAAGCTACACGCTTTCAAAGCAAAAAAGACGAACTAGCATTTAGCTGGCCAGCCAAGCCTGCCTGCCTGCCAGCACCCGGGACAGAAGCCAGCGTTCCGGAACGGCGCTGCCCTCGCGATAGCGGTGTTCACCGCAGCGTCTCTCGCTGACTGCGGCGTCATCTGTTTTTCTCACTGCCGACGAAGAGAGCGAGAAAAAAAAAGAGTTTGCGGGATCGACGTGGAAACGCGAAGCACACAAAGCTGGGGATCTCTCACTCCTCGCCGTACCACTTTCAGGGTGTGCGATGATTGGTCATGCCAGCTGACGCTGGCATCCCCGAATGAACACGCTATAAGGGAAAAAAATGCAGAGCCCTTCCACTAAGTGAAGATAAAAGACCGGCGTAGCTGTTGGTTTTGTTTAATTATATGTTAATTTTTTTAATTTGGTGGTTATGTTAAATGGTTGAAAGACACAACACATTGTTGCGTCGCCGCGCGCCGTATGCTGTAGGTGCGAGTGAAAGCGAGTTTAGACGACTAGATTCACACCGCCTTGGACCATCGGCCGCAGCACGTTGCGCCGCTGCTCGTTCGGCTTCTCGTCGCTTTCGCATCCATTCGCGCTGTTGAGCGCGCCGGCGCTCCTTGAATGTGCGCTCATTCTGTTCGGAGCGAGCGACGCGGGTCTTACCCACACCGAGTCCAAGGGGCAACTGATGTCGCTAGGGAAATGGCTATGTCAAGAGATAACGAAACACAGCTATTCGTTGGTAGACTATTAGGTTTCATCACTGACGTTTCGACACGCATCGTCACAGACATTCATTTGGGCAACAGCGTTCACCGATCCGGCGCATTGTTTTTGACTCTTTGGGTCCCACGTGTAACAAGGGTAGTTCAAGGGTGCGTTATACAGGTCCCCGAGCCCACAGGAGAATGTGCATTCAGCTTGGATCCCTTTCTGCACCATCACCAGGATCGGCCCACTTGTTTCTAATTGTTCTTCTGACGCGTAGTTTTGTCCGCGGACGCGATCCGCCAGAACATAAGCCTTATACAGCTGCACTGTTAAAGGGGTTGGTAATGACAATAAAGCGACTGCAATCTCTTTACTATTGATCATTATATGGGTTTGTTTCTAAAGCTGTATGCCGCTCAGAAATAGACGGGGAATGCGCCGCGGTGATTCAGGGGTTATGACGTTCTGCTGCTAAGCGCGAGGTCTTGGGTTCGAATACCTGCATCGGCAACCGCATTTAGATGGGGGGCGAAGTACGAAAAAACTTCCTCATACCTACGTTTGGCTGCAGGTTAAAAAGAAAAAAAAACACACAGGAAGTCAAAATTATTCCGGTGTCCTCCACAATAGCGTCCCTCATAACAAACGGCGCAGTTTCGGGATGTTATAAATCCCATGCACTGCTTCTTTTTCAAACACAAGGAATAATAATTGGGAGCGACCACGTGCGTTGACTTTAAGCTGAATTTTTTTGTTGTTGTTGTTTTTCAAGTTGCGCCAATACGAAAGCGAAAATTTATGAACGCACGACCCCTAATCGCAAAACGCTGTTGCAGCTAGCGAAGGAACAAAGACGGCAATCATGCCGCCATTGGTCCCGTCAATGACGGGATTGATGATTTGCCCACAAAGTGTCACAACCGTGATTGTTTCTTTGTTACCCCCGTGTCTCGCAATGGGCGGTCATGCGTTTATAATCTTCAGTGCGTGTATTTGTGAAAATGACAATAAATCCTTAGTTTGAAACCCAGCGCTTGGTCTGTCCCCGTCATGTGTCCTCTGTCCGCTCCGGCGCTGTAGTCGCTCTTAACACCAAAAGAAGCTCGAATACGGAGATAGTAAATGGTGGGGTATGACTTGCCAAATACCATGATATAGTTACGATGCACACCGTAGTGGGGGGACTCCGAAATAATTTTGGCCACCTAGGTTTCTTTAACGTGCACCTAAATCCAAGTACACGGACGTTTCTGCATTCTGCCCCCATTGATATGCGCCCGCCGTGGCCCGGCTCCAGCTGAAGAAAAACACACAGTATTATGCTGTTTCTTGTTCTGTAAATTTCGAGAGCGCTCATCCTACGTAGCGTTCGTTTTTGCTTTTTTGTAGCCTTTCCTCTCAAGGCATTATCCGAGCTTTTTGATACACAACATTTAACTTAAGCTCTCTGGATCGGCGCTTCCGTTGCAGTGAAAGGTGACGTGCTCACCAACGTTGTAACTAATTACTCTAGGGCATGCCAAACTTTTGATTAGGTTACCTACCAACGTTTGCTCTGTGACATGCACTCAGCCCTGGCTCGCATTTTGCAGGTCTTCTCGGAAACACACACACACACACACAAATGAAGAACGAAAGACGCGCTTGAACAAGGTGGTGTGTGCCGAAGCACGAGCGAGGTCTACGTCGAACGGGATCGTTCCGATAGATCCACTGCCGCGGTCGGGGTTAGGATGGACACCAGGCTCGAGTGGCGGGGAGATTAATTGGCCACCTAACCTCCAAAGTCAACAGGGAACCGGTCCATAAATTATGTCTCGTGGCAGGGAGGAAGAACCGCAGCTGTAAGAATGCTTGATTACGTCGGTTTGGTTGTGCTGTTGGGTAACGTTAACGTTTCGGCGAATCTGTGGTTGTGATCGATTTCATCGTTTGGTGCCCGACTCGGGGCCAATTTATCGCGCGCGGTACAAACGGAAACCCGTTCGCTTACGTTACACGTGATCGATGTTGTGGCGGCCAGTAACGAAATACAACCAACTCTTGAGAAATCTCCCGAAGTTATGTGTTGCTAAGGAAACGCGGTGCATACGATACAAAAAATAATCGCAGCCCCATTCGGAGTAGGTTTTCCAGTCATTTTGGAAATAAAGTTTTGCTTGAAAATAATTGGGCGCTGGCACGTATGCGTATTTTTTTGTTTGTCTAAACTCGCCTTCTCACATTATAATCGTCATCACCATCATCCTGTTTGATGTTCCCTTAAGGACGAAGGTTTCTCCCCAAAATCCCAATCTTCCCTTTATTCCGTCAGCGGCCACATTACTATAAAGTCTGCAAATTTTTAGATCTCGTCGTACTACAATTTTCACCGCCGCCCTCGACTTATCCATCTCCTTGGTACACTATATGTTAGTCTAGCAGACCACCGGTTATCTGCCAAAAGCATTACGTGGCCTTTCCAGCTTCGCGCTTTCTTCTTAATGTCAACCAGCTATCAGCTACAGAGGTTTGTCCTGCAGTTTCCCATATCTTAGCACTACTCCTATTATTGTTCGTTCTGTCTCTTAATGATGTAAGAATTACAGAATTTTCTGTGTTCTTGTTCTTCCTATGGCGATGCAATGTGTTTGTTTGGGTTTTACGAAACACAAGCTTAAGTTAACGAGCGGTAAAGAGAGTTAACATGAAAGCGAGAAAGCAATCAGCGCCATTCGAGGCTCCAAGAACTCAGATAAATTATCGAATACGGTCAAACGCTTTCATAACGAAATGAATGCGATACGTAATATACTTTGTTATTCCAGTGACTTCGTTATAAATGTGATATGCTTTGGAGTGTTGTATAAAGAAAACGTAAGCGCGCTAAAAATGTACGATATTGGGATCATGCTGGGATGTTTACACTCAAAAAGCAGTAATTTCTGTCTGCAAGCACTGTTTCACAGAGTCCGTAAACATTTATTCTCCGAATTTTTCGTACATGTGAGTCTGGGCCAATTTAAATATTGCTGGGACTGGCGGTTTAGACATTATGATGATCCCTATTGAAATCCCTATTGATCCCTACTAAAAATAACGTATTCTCCGTAACTCCTATATCCAATAACATCATGTGACTCATAGGAAAAACAGACTTTTGTACGGAATCCAATCTGTTGCATAACGGATAATTGGATGGGGGAGTTAAAGAGCATATGGATTTTTCAATAGGGATACACAAGTAATATGCATTTGGTCTTGTTTTATGTATTACTGAACTATCACCTGTATTATTATTATTATGTTTTTTTTTAATTTTTTAGATTCCTTTTTAATTAGCGCCACCTGCTCATTTTACGTCTCCTGTTTCTTCATGTCTGTATTGTTCTAGCTGGCCCGCTCTATTCTGTGTGATTACATCATTTTAGTCTTTGTGGCCTGTCATATTGTTCCTTCTTTCCTCTTTCCTTGCATTCTTCCTACATTTAACGTATGTTTCTATCCCCTGCTTCCTAAAGGGTAGGCAGGCGTTGTGCCCCTCTCGGTGACAGTTGACAGCCTGCTCTCTCCCTTTCGCCCACTCTGTCCATTATACATGTTTGTTTTCGTAACTAATATTACTACGTAATTCAAAGAGAAACTGACTATACCACCGATGTCATATTTCAGAGTACTAGTTTTTCTTTTTTTAAGTGAGTACTTTATTTACAGTAAGCAATTTACAAAGCAATTTACGAAGCTCACTGCGGCGGCAGGGGCTAAAGGCAATAAAGCCTGACAAAGTTCCCTGTCGTTCTGTAGTTCCTGACAGTTCACAAGCTTCAAGTTAAACACAGTCAAAAAAAGGATTGCAGTACGTCAGCTTCAGGAAAATGGACAACTAGCAACTTGCAAGAGTATGCATAACAAACCACAAAAACAACAGAAAAAGTTTACATAACATCTTTAAATAATCGTACCGAATGAGGTCGCGCACGGCAAAATACACAGCTACATAAAACAAATTCCAAAAATTGGAAATTTAGAATGCATGAGGATGCACTGAAATTACATTATACATGGAAACACTCACAGAATAATTCGTGAATGATTTAAGCATCGGTCCAGGCGTAAAAATACACAAGTTAATGTTGGTAATGTATAGAAGTGGTTAATATTAAGTTCTATGCTTATTTTTTTTACAAGCAGCATTAGTAGCCTTAAGATTCAATCTATATGCAAGAATATTAAAACATGAAATATCTGGTACGCAGCCATTTGGTTTCCATAGTTAGTTCTTTCTTTAGGTGCTTGTTTCCTTTGTTCTCGTAAACAGTAGTATGGTTTTTTGATGCGGCTTTCTTCATATATTTTATTTTGTTGAATTACTTGCAGCAATTTAAAATAGTATAACTGATCAACCCTGAGCATGGAATGTTTTATGAACACTGGAGCAGTTAGGCAGGTCTTGTAATTTTCCGCTGTACTTATCGAAACAGCGCAATATTTTCTTTTGCATAGTAATAAGTCTATGGTAATTTCTTTGCGATGTCGTTCCCCAGACTAATATGCCATAAGTTACCTTAGAATGAAAGAGTGCATAGTACATAGCATTTTTAACCTTAGTGGGATTAAGTGTACTGTTTTGTGAAAACAATAAACTATTCGCGCTAATGCGGTAATCAGGTGATTTACATGTGCGTTCCAGCTTAATTCCTCCTGAAACCACACACCAAGAAATTTTTGTTCACTGACATGTGTAATACAATTTCCTTGAAATTTCACACATTATTTTACTTATAGGCTTGTTTATAGGTCGGAGTATCATATAGGTTGTTGTTTGGCATTTAAGCGTAGCTTATTTTGCCTTAACTGTTTTGAAGGTTCGTAAGACAGTTTCGTAAAACTGTTAGTATTTGCAGGTTACCGCTTTATCGGAGCCGTGAAATGGCAGTAGAAAAGCTGGTAGTGACATCTTGTGGCGTTTCGTCCAACTACAACGCATGTGAAAGAAAAAAATTGGGTCGCTTCAGTGTTCTCGTCGAATGAAAATAATAAAAGTACTGCACGTTAACGATTATGGCACAATCAACGCATTACACCGGCAGTTAAGAGGAATATGCAAGTCAGCGCAGTATACCTGTGCGTGCTCTCTGGTTAGACTCTGAGTCATCAGATGACGCTACCATCGTTGTTTGCTACCGTATACCTCTCCGCTTAACCGCTATTCGGCAAAACGTCAATACGTTAACGGACACACTAAAACGCTCTATCGTGAAACGCGATAGCATGTTCACAACTCCCAGCAGTGACGCAAAGGAGAGATGGAGGTAGTAAGATGCCGCTAACACTTCTCGATTTATGATCACTCTATGTGAAATATTTCCAGCTAGTTCCTCGTTATTGCCCTTAGTGCAATCTTAATATAATTTGGCATAGGTTTTACTGAGCAAGTAAAAAAGTCTATTGGCAAAAAGTATTTCACTTACTAAAGGAAATCTATGTGGAACGAATGTCTTTCATTGTCGGGTCTTCCTTCGGTGGAGACTGTTGCCACTCTTCTTGCATATCACTGTGAATAGCATTACACGTGTTACACTAAGCAAATAATCGTAGTATCGTTTAACGTAGGTTTCAGCAACTAACTGGTACATATCTGCGAATATTTTCCATTTCTTTAGTGACACTTAATGAACCACGATTCGGATTATGCTCACTGGCTAGACCTGAATGGTGCCAGCGGAAAGTTCCAATAAAGAGTCTGCACGGGCGCTCTGGCGTAACTTCGCTCTAAAGGACCGAAGCCCCACCAGGGAAGCGTGTATTATTCCGTGAATCAGGCTAATTTGTTGTAAAGTTCTTCATTACAGCATAACTCGCAATACTGCTGTAAGATAGAAAGCTACCTGGCCTGGTCGTGCTGTACTCCTCGTTGTGCAGGGGATTTCGTTGTAACGGTGTTCAACTGTGTACTGCAGATTACATTATTAAAACTGGCAGAACACCCATCGAGTATCCATTGATTGAATCAATGGAATCACCAACCGACTAGTCTGGCATATATATGTCTTAACGCACAACGAAGTCATTTAAGCAGCTGTGCGACCATTTATTATTGTTCAGTCAATCAATCAGTCAATGAATAACCAGTTAGATATCTGCATGTGGTAAAAATAAGGAATTAGCAGCGGTTGTAACGTACAGTCAGCTCCTTCCATGTAGACGACATTCACGCGCTAGCTTTGCACGTTTGCATCAAAGGTTTGCTAGTTTATATTGTGATTTGTTTTAATTATTGAGAAAGACGTCCGAAGATTGACAATCCAGCTGCTCAATTTTAAAGATTCGCACCGTGTAGTTGTGCAGATTCGCTACTGATTGGCGTTTCCAACTTTGATGTTGGTGTGCACTGAACGAGCGAGCCAGCAATTCACACTTTATGCTTTCAGCATTGTATAAATCGTGCCTTGTTTCACGCATTCGATCCCTGCGTACTTATTCGCTTCTAACTGTAATACTTGTAAATCAGTTCGATCATAACAAAAAATAATATGAGTGTCGCAATGCCCCTGACGTCTGGAGTGAGATCGAAGTAGAACGGCGAAATTACAATGTAACTGAAGACGCGTTCCTAAGATGCCAGTGGTGTAAGCTTGCTAAAAATTCCAAGGCCCAAAATGAAAAAAGAAAGCGCATAAAACTAAGAAATGAGCGAGGCGCAAAGTTCGCCCTTCACAACTACATTCTGCAAGGTACAAATTTGCTGTTATCCTACCGCAACGACCCCTCACAACTCTCCAACAAAGTTCAAAGCGTCTCCACACAGAATTGCCTCAAAGGTCATTGCCCTTTGGTCTTAGAGTCGTATACGCTGTAGGTTATTCTGGCGTTCAGCGCACAAAAAAAAAAAAAAAATGCGATGCCGGCGCCTGCAAGCGTTGCCATTATTGTGGAATTTGAAGAACCTCGTTTTAGATTGACTCCGTGCTCGAAAGCTAGGCCTCACATTATTGAAAGCCTTCGCTCCAACTGCTTATAGCGAACGGGAAAAACAGCAGAACGTGGCATTGCGGGAGACATTCTAAGATCTCAACGCAGACAGATACTTCCCATTGCATTTGCTGGCGCTGTAAATCAGGATTGAGAGAGGAGACGCATTCTTCGCACGTTGAAGCCACGTGAGTTATGCGGGATTTAGCCTGTGATAATATGGTTTACTGTTTCATTTATCCTTTATTTCCATTCGTCAGTGGTATTTAGATTTTATTGTACAGTGGGGCCATTATCGTCATGTTTACTGCCGCAGCGTCAGACTTTCTGGACTTTCTTTTTCGTTTACTTTGAGCATTCCGATTCTGGCATCCGTTTTGTGTAGAATCTCTGTGCTGAGGCAATGTCGTTAGATGTTTTTCGAATTTATTTTCGCGTCGCGCTATTATCGCTATGTTTACGGCCTGAACATCAGACTCTTTGGCCTTTCTTTCTACCTTACATTGTGCATTCCAATGCTGATACCACTTTTGTTTTTAACCTCTGTCCCGCGATAACTGTGAATAGTGCTGTGACTGAAGACCTTTGTTCGCGGCTACTTTAGATACGCTGCAAAAGCGTTGAAAGTCGCATGTAATGCTGATATTTTTTGTTTTGTTTCTTCACGCACTCAAGATACAAAACTTCTCCTAGTCTCACCATTTATGCCTAAACAGGCATGGCTTGGTTGCAGGCCGGTTTCAACAAAGATGTGGCATAATGTGTCCCGCGACAATTCATAAGATATATTTTGTGGCGAATACTCAACAAGTATGACAAAGTAACCGTGTGAATTCTTTTGGAAGAAATGTACACCGTTAGAAGTAACCCATATAAAATAATTAGAATCTTCATGTGCCGCAAGTGACATTACGAAAAAACGACAAAGAAGGATGCGACAGCTGACGCAATATTATGCACAGTCAGTCTTGCAACGTCTTGCACCAAAATTGGACCATAAGATGCCTTCAGTGAGAACCTATGCGTATCAGAGAAGCGAAGAAGCAGTAGTGAAGTCAAAAGGTTTCAGCAAACATAAACGGAAGTTTCGCTTATAGCCGATTCACACATATTCGTGAGACACCCCAATTTTTTTTATTACTTTGCAAGATCCTCGCAAAGTACTTTGAAATTCCAGTGCCAGGCACCAGCGCGGACAGCAATACTAGAGGAAGGCGCTCATCACAGTTATCACTGTTAAAAAAGAATGTCTCATGTGCGGCAGTAAATACAAAGAGCAAATATTTTGGCTAAACCACCTAGCACTACGAACAGTTGTCACAGTTCATTTATAAAAAAAAAAAAAGACTGCGCTAGTGAAAGCTGCTGTCATGATCCGGCGACGCGTCGCATGTACCCCCTTAAATTACGGGGCTTTGACATTTGCGTGCATATTAGGAGACATCAAGCAATGTACCCTCTCCCGCGGATAGAAACGCCGTGATAAACCCAAACGAAACAAAGAAGACAGGAAATCGCGCCATCATCTCTGAAATTGCACTCGGCGGACAGATCGCAAAAGGCTGCGGCGAAGCACGGCGCGTGCGATGCGAAAATGAGCCACACAAATTGCCGCGTATGACACACAATGACTCTCGTGCGTTCTCTAATGCACCCATGAGCCCGTCGCTCGGAACGATTCCGCGCATATCCCTGCTTCGTGAACTGCGTACATAGCGTGCTTTAAGTGCCCACTATGGCGGGTATTTGCACGTATTTTGCCGGCTGCGCATAGCTCGATGGCAAGGATTTTTCTGAAATGATCCCGGCAATAACCTTAGGAAAATGGGTACTTTATGTTTTCTTTATCGAAACGGAGGAAAGTGGTTAGACAGCAGAACGTAACTAGAAAATTACGAACGAGGCCAATTTTTGGTTAGAACTTGAAAACTTTAGTAAACAAAACCTAGACGTATTTGACGGCACCATGATGCGCTCATAATTTTTTTTTTAAATGAGGTGTTATTTTGATCTTATCTTTACCTATTGGCACATGCCGTCACATATGAGCCATCTGCTGTGGCACGTACACGATTGGGGGTTGGAAGAGAACGTTCTTCTTTTTTGTCTGGTTCCAGTAAAGACGTGGACTTCTGGCTGGCTCTGTTGTTTCGCCCGCGACACTATAAATGTTTTATTAATGAGATACCAATGTGTTTGTTCGTATATTGTTTACTTGTTTGCTGCTTGAATCATTGCCTGTTTTATCGTTTCGGGAAAGTGGTCACTACATAGCATCCCGACAACGGTTCGCAGCATTGAAAGTAATATAGCGATTGCTCTAAATAGTCGCTCACTTAATAAATACATGTCGTGTCACGCACCGGAGGACATTTATAAAACATAGTTTATTCGATGACTGCAAGCACCTGCGGCCACAACGCTGCCGTCACGAGGCAACCAGGGAGCGCGCGTAATTGTCCCAAGGTCATTGACCTGCGCTGCCACTCCCTTCACCATTTTCACTTGTGTCCCTTCTCAAAAATTTGGCAGATCACCCGACCTTCGCCGCTGGTCGCCCCGGAAGACAGCGAGGTTTGAACCTCGAACCTCCTCGACGCGCCCTCGTATGCTCGCCCTAGCCACCTGCCGCTGATCACGTGACCTCAAACACGCGGCGCTCGATCCGCGTAGTGCGCTCAGCCGCGCGGGCAGAGTGGGCGGGGCGCGTTGGGCCGCGCGAGTCACGCGCATGCGCAGTAGCACACAGAACAGCACAGCGACGTCGTGAGCACGCCTCCTCGTGTATCGGTAAATTGATGTCGCGATTAAATAAGATAAATACGTAGTGGAGACATGAAAGTGATTAAATACTGGTTTATACTGAAGTGGCACAGTACAGCAAGGTAGGCTGCCTTTGGAGCTAGTTACACCTTTTGCCATACAGTCGTGCGCGCCAGGATTGTGCATCGCAAGCAGAAGTTCTGATGAAGATGTTAATATTTAAAATGTGTCGCAAACATCTTGAAACACTTCTGACAGGACAGGTGCGGCAAGCTTAATGTGCAAGGTGTTTTACAAAAACGAGTAGGAAGGCAGGACTGCCTGAGGAAGCAGCGAGAGCTCAGACCGGCGTCGTAGGCAGGTTGCTATAGGAAAGTATTCCAAGATTTTTTACATATTAAGAGCTGCTGATAGATGCGTAAGCCCACCATCTTTTGCACTCACAAGTCAAGAAGCTTCTTCATCTGGATTATAACTTTAGAGTCAATTATGTGACCGTGGTTTCTTCTTGTCCCTTTTCTCGCCAACACAACGCGAACCCCTTTAGCAGAAAATTAAGTTTCGCCATGCGAATCAGGGCTTTCTCCTGAGCTTCTGTCTCGGGCTCACATATGATTTCCCAATTCGGCTTTTACAGCTAATATTCCTTTAAGTGGAAGCGTTCCTTTAAGTGGAAGAACATTTGAGCGCCTACCCTTGCCTTGCCGAGTCTCTGTCTGATGCGCATACTTGGCTTGTGTCCAAGCAACGACTTCGCAGGATGGTGTTGGACTATGATGTCTATACAGCTGCTGCTGCTGATGATGATAATAATAACGATTATGAAGATGATAATGCGATGATGACGAGTGTGTAAGATATTTCGCACATCACGTGGTGACATGCGGGACGCTGGTCATACCGGGGTGCGCCAGCCAAATTTAACTCGAGGCAATCACGGTTGGCTGCTCCCGCTTTGGTTTACGCTTGTCCTCCCCAGAAAATGTCAACAAACAGCGGTTGGTGCTGGTCGACAGCAGGTTCACGGAGTTGTGAGACGAGGGCGTCTTTTTTTCAGCCAACGGTATTTAGCCGGCACAAAGATTGCTTGCTTGTGCTTCGTGGCCTGTAATTCGTCATGTGACGTAATCTTAAGGCATGCATAGAAACGCCAACAGCTCCTAGATAGCACAAGGCCGGTGCACTTCGATCCGTGACGTCATGCTACCTTACCTGACTGCCATAGAGTCTAATGGGGACGCTCCGGAGTAAGCCGCGGTGATTTTGACGTCACTGCTTTCGTTACCCCTGGCTTGGCAATGGAAATATTAAGTCCAAGCGGCATGACGTCATAAAGCGTAGTGCACATGCCTGCTATCTGGGAGGTGTTGGTTACGTGCGCTTCTGACGCGCTCGATTTCTGTATCGCACCGAAAACGAGTCGGAGCTCTTTGAGCCAACGTGCTTTAAATCAGGGCTTTCGGTCCGATTTAAACGCCGATCTGCTATGAGCCCGTCATTATAGCTACAAACGTCCATATAATGCTGGTGGCCTATAGTTGATAATAAAAAGAATTATTAGCTGGCTTTAGTTAGTTTGTGCGCTAAATGATTCTACATAGAGTTTTCCTTATTCCGCCATTGTTTCGATTTCTTGCCCTGCAACAAGTACTACTCTGTCTTGTTTCCCCCTATTTTTAATAATTAGAGAGAAATCGCTGTAACACCCTGTATATTTAATCTCAAATTCATAAACTGAAATTCAACAGCACCTTGAAGTTCGCAACCACTGAGTATATTTCTATAAAATTGTTGCAATTGAAAGAGCGAGCCAAATTCTGTTGTCTGATCGTCGGTAAGTTTTGAGTAACTTTTATTGCGATAGCAATTATATGGACACTCAAAAGCAGATTTCTGCCGTCGGCGTCGCCGTCGCCGTGAGGTTCCGTATGACGTCATTTGGAGACGAAATCGTCGCCGCGCGCCGAATGCTGTATGTGCGAGTGAAAGGGCGCGAAGGGCGCGTCTTTCACGGGGAGTGAACGCACGGCGGAGAACAAACGCGCGTTCTGCGCCGTGCTCGCTTAAGGGCTGCAGAAGTAGGCGTCTCTTTTCTCCTTTACAATCACCATATATGTAGAGCAAACGCGCCTTCTTCCGACGCGCGAGAGGCCGTGGGGGAGGGGGAGGGAAGGGAGGCGACGTTTAGCTGCGGCACCAAGTGCCTATTTATATCAGAGGCTCCGGCAACAGTCACCAACGCCGCACGCATTTTGAGCGAACGCGGGCAAAACGCCGATGGCGTCGACACCAGTTCTGGTGTTGCCGATGCTGCTGCATGTCCAAGTTTATACAGCTGATAAAGCTAATATCAGTACTCCGTATAGCTTTCTACAAGTTTGCTATCGCAATCGATGCTTCGCCTTTCAGGTGAAACTACGACAATTTTTTAAAGAGACATTTGTAATCACCTCTTTTCTCCTTCTCTATCTTTTCGCAGGTGAGTTGGTGCCTAGCTGCTCAAGTGCGGTGAGTGGCATGCATACCAGGTTCTTTCTACACTTTGACGCGCCTTGAAACAAACAAACAAACAAACAAACAAACAAACAAACAAACAAACAAACAAACAAACAAACAAACAAACAAACAAACAAACAAACAAACAAACAAACAAACAAACAAACAAACGATCTAACTAATTAACTAACAAATGTATGCGTATTTTGTGGAGAGTCTATACATATATGCCTTGCTGAAACAACGAGGCACTGAATTTTGATCATGTTTCGTGTATATTGTGAATATATTTTATTAGCTGTCACTTGGTATTGAGATGCCATGACCTCGATCATGTAGCGATGCCATTCCTCTTCGTGCTTTTCGGGCTTCGTGACTGGACATGTTACAAATAAACAGCGCAACTTTACGCACAAAAGTGACACATACCGACACTCCGCGTGCATTATCTTTTGGATCAGCTGAGTGTGAACGTTGGTGATAAGAACGGCTTAGGATGAAGTGGAAGGCATCGCTACAATATGACGGCCCAGGACCGCAACACCAGTCTTGATACCGACAGTTTGCGATTGACCATCGATAGTGCCCTTGAGGCGACAATGCTTCAGCAATGCGTGCACCTTCTTCACTACAACATCAAGTGGAACGCATGCGCGGATCCTGTGGAAATGTCCGGATGTCCTCAGCTCCTGCCCCCTCTTAAAATTAGTGAGCTGAAGCGCCAGAGTAGGGCACGTGACCAACTCAGGAAGTCCTTCTCGGTTTTACTGTAGTTTTTCTCTGGAGAAACAACAAAAACTTTAATGAAAATTGAAGAGAACCCGCGAGCACGTAAAAAACTCGCCTTAAGGAAAGCTGGTAAAGATGAGGGATTTGGATCTTGCCGGAGAACCATAAGGATGAAAAAAAGCTACCAGCTATTATTATTATTATTATTATTATTATTATTATTATTATTATTATTATTATTATTATTATTATTATTATTATTATTATCACCGCTTTGCTAACACGGACGCTGGGCCTTTCTCTAGCACTGTTGGATTATTGTCATTGCCCTTACTTCGCTGCCAACGTAATCGCCCTGCCTTTTGTTTCTTTTCAAACTCCCTCACGGTATCCTCGTGTGCCCCGAACTCCTCAGTTGTATCATGTTTCGTATTCCACGCAAGATCACCAGAGAACACAGACCTTTCCACACCACCAACACTCAACCGTCCACAGTATACAGTCTTTATAACACCCACTTTCATGACCTTGATATTTTTCACACCTCGCTGTCTTTGTTCTTCTCTGAGCTTCCCGTTGTTGTTTCTCAGTTTCACATATTGCTCAACTTCCCTTCTCCCCCGTTTTCTTACATATGCATTTTGCGCCTTGTTTTATGTACACTCTTCTTTTCAACATTGTCCTTTTTATTGAAGGTTTTTATTCATTTTTTACTGATATTCCCCTGCTGTATGCGTGCGCCAGCACTTAGACCTCATGGTTGTTTTGGGTACGATAAATAAATAAATGATTGATTCATTTATTATTATTATTATTATTATTATTATTATTATTATTATTATTATTATTATTATTGATTGTAAACATCCATGCAGTCATCATCATCCATCCCCATCTCAGTCCCCCACCTTGGAAAAAACCTGCAACCGCACCTGAGCCACCGTTTGCGGTTTACAATCTATGACATCTGACCAACCAGCGAAATGGAAGTGTAGACACGGCACATGACCGACCCATGTTCAATTGTGGAAATAACACGCGCCGATCAGCTTCTACCGTTGTATCAGACACCGTTGAACCAGCCTTGACGTTGGATCGAAAAAAAAAGCAATCCGACAGAAGCTTGTGTGCTTTTACAGCTGCTGTCATGTAAAAATATGTTGCCAAGTCTCACCAAAGCGCATGTTTTGCTTCGTTTTATTAAGGCAGTGTTATAGGAGCGCAGGAGGCCAGTTTCAACAATAGCTCCAGTCGAAGTTCTGTATTTCCAGATGCTCCAATTTGACAAAAAAATTGTCCAATCTGACATGTAGTTAAAGTGCAGTCGTCTGTTCAGGTCGACTGGCGTTGTTGGTGGAAGAATTCCACCAACAACGCTGTGCATGGCGTGATACGAACTCGGACGTTCAATATGCTCCCGATGGAGTGGGCTTCCGTACCAGGGGCCAGTGTAAATACTGTAAATTAAACAATTTTCCTATTTCCTACTACTGGATGTACTCATCGATGAGCTTGGTGGATTCCTGGCCCGAACGCCACCTCGAGCCTCAACAGGACGTTGTTGGTGGAATTGCAATGTTGTGCATGGCGTTGTTGGTGAAAGAATTTCAACGGAAATATTTACCAACTGTTGATCGAACTGATCGATTTCTGTAGGTGTAGTAATGAAATAATTGCTGAGAAAAGTTGCAAACAATTACTGTAGCCTTAACTTTTTCTTACTTTCACGCGTTATATGAGGTTTGTAGGGGTGTTCTCCGGTGTCCCTTGGCACTGAACAAGGTACCTTATTTATATTCGTATTTGGTGAGCATAAGTTGCCGGTAATGCGTAGGCAAAGTTCAAAGTGTAGGGGTTTATTGTTGCGGTCATTGCAATAAATTACGTATGCAGGGGCTCGGGAGTGTTATGAGTGTGTTTTGCGAGTGGCGCAAAAATTAGCCCACTGCTGTGGCGTAACTGCAAAAGTCACCACAGTCAAATTTAATGAACACAGAGGGAACGCTGTGGCAAACTTGTGTGCGAAGTTAAATGCGTGTGAAATAAATGTGGCCTCTGTAAACAATTCTTTTAGCAAGTGCTCAGAAGCATTATGTGGACATTTTACGCTGTGCTTTCCCAGTGGGCGGAGGCAACATTACGTTGCAACAAGTTTTTAATTGGTGAAAACAATTATTTATACGCAGAGTTCAAAGTATATGGGTTATTTACGGCCTGTGCAATCCAGCGCGTTATGATTGTTTTTACGAGCAGCGCAAAATTCAGCACGCAGCCCATGGCACAACTACAAATGCCACAGAGACAAAAAAAAAAAAAAAAAAACAGACATGACGGTTATGTGACGTCAATCTCTTAGAGCTTCTCAAGTGGACAAATTTGACATACGAATTTGCAGCTTACACGAAATTGTTTCAACGCTGACAAGAATTTCGCTGAAGTCCTACTCGCAAATTTCGAATTTATTTCAGGGTGGCGTTCAAGACAACAATTTTATCAGCTTTAAACGTATTGCAATTGGTACTGTTTACATATATGTGATATCCTTTTATTGATAAGTTATAGTTTTAACCTTAACACTTGAATGTTCTCTAAAGTGTGTAGCTTTCGAGAAATAGCCAAAAGAATATGTCATGAATTGAAAGTTCACCAGCTACAGTTACCGTAACATTTCCTTTTAAATGTCGCAAGCGTCAGGAAATCACCGCACTTGTTGCCGAGAAATCCGACTGCTCCGTTCCATGATTTTAGACAGGAGCGGAAGAGTTAAAACTTTCTCTTGTAGATTATGTACTTGCGGTTTCATTGTTTCAGTGAACTTTTTTCATATGTCTTGGCCTCCAGGCTGTAGCTTTAGTGCTGTGTTTCACTGAAACACAATCACGTGTACAGATCTGGGTGTGGGGAAGCGAGTAGCAATTTTTCTTCCCGCACGTTATGCCGAATAGCGCCACATTTGTCACGTGACCGCCTGCGTTGGTGTGAACGTTTTATTTTCTCTTCTCTCTCTCTCTTTCGGCCACTCTTAACGCTATAGTTCATCGCGCTTGTTTTCTTTATAGTCCCTGTCTTTTATAGTCCCTGTCTTGTCCCTGATTTTACCGGCTTTACAAAGTATGCAGGCAGTTCTCCGACGTGGAGCTCACGAACAACTAACGTATGAAGTTGTCAAACTTCACCACGACGTCAAACAGAAAGGCCACGAAATTATTTTCCAATGGCTACCTGGCCATTGCGGGATCAGTGGAAACGATCTCGCTGACAAAGCTGCCCGAGAGTCACATCAAGAACAACACAGCGTTCCCATTCCTCTTTCCAGGACAGACGCTGGAAGGCAGCTTCGTCACCTGGCACGCAAGCTCTCTCTATCAGAGTGGAACACCCCAAACATAAGGCGCACGAGGCTACACGAATTGAACCCTTCGCTCCAACTCCGACCTCCACCCGGGATTCACCGACGTGAGGCATCGCTTCTATACCGGCTGTGGTTGGGAGTGGCTTTCACGAAGGCGTACTGTGCTTTGATTGGAATGACCGAAAGTGCCACGTGCGACGACTGCGGCAGCGAAGAGAACATAGAACATGTATTGTGTCACTGCGTTCGATTTCAGTGGGAAAGACAAACTTTATCGAACGCATTGCGACGACTTGACGATCGACCGTTGTCTGTGCAGGTGCTCCTTGAACACCGTCCCCATCGCTCGTCAGCCCACAAAGCTGTGAAGGCACTGTTGTCTTACTTGAGGACGACTGGCCTATGTGAACGCCTTTGAATTGCTCAGGCCATCCGCGTGCGTGCGCGAACTCACCGTGTCCTTCCTCCCCCCCCCCTCCTCTCTCTATCTCATCTTTCTATTCCCTCTTTTCCCGTCCCCAGAGTAGGGTAGCCAACGAGACGCATTTCTGGTTAACATCCCTGCCTTCTCTTTCTCTCCTCCTCCTCCCCCCCCCCCCCCCCCCCCCTGTCTTTTTCTCCCTGAATTGAAGGAGCAGCGTCAGCGTAGTCATTTCCTCCCTGAAGTGTTCAGAAAGCAGCGAATGAAGTCGGGCGCGTAGAAACAAGTAAGCAGCAAAACACCAGCTTGTTGATATAGTCGTCACCGCACAACGCGCGCGTGTTTCGTACTAATTAACTTTCACATGCGACGAGAAAAACCCGCTCATCGTTTGTTTGTTTTTTTTTGTCCTTTTTGTAGCCTATACCTCAGCAGAAATTTCCTTAATTTGCTTGTCCTGCATAAACCGTCGCTCGAGCGTTGGCTCTACCAGCGACGCAAGAAATATGGCTAGCGCATGCGTTCACGCTTGCAATGTTTGTGCTACAGTGTGTCTGATTCTCTGCTTCCCGATCGACGCCGCTGTAGGTCTGCACAGCCTTCCGCGCCGGTCGCTTTAAGCTTCTGCTTCGCTAATCACTCACAGCGCACAGAAATGTTCCGCTTCTGATGGATTTTTTTTCTCTCTCTCTCTTTCTGTTCTTCGCGTGCGTGATTTATGCGTGCCGCTTGCGGTCGGTCGTGCAGGGGCCGGAACCAACAAACCCCGTAAGCAAGCAAGCACACAAACTATGCGCTCGCTCACTTTTATACCGCAACACTCAGCCACGCGCGCACGTACATACATGACATGGCCTGCCCAGCTCCATTTCTTTCTATTAATGTCAGCTAGAATATCGGCTATCCCCCTTTGCTCTCTGATCCACACCGCTCTCTTCCTGTCTCTTAACGTTAGGCCTAACGTGTTTCGTTCCATCGCTCTTTGTGCGGTCCTTAATTTGCCCTCGAGCTTCTTTGTTAGCCTCCAAATTACTGCCGTGTATGTTAGCACCGGTAGCATGCAATGCTTGCGCAGTTTTCTTTTCAACGACAGTGGTAAGCTCCCACTCCGGCATCTGGCAATGCATGCCGCATGCACTCCAGCCCAATTTTATTCTTCAGCAAATTTTCTTACTATAATCAGGGTCCGCTATGATTACGTATATATATATATATATATATATATATATATATATAACACATGCACAACTCGCAACACCACGGTGCCTAGCTGTTTGCGTTTCTCTACTTCTAGAAGAGGATAGTGCAAACTGCCGGCGGGTCTACACTTGCCGAGGCATGCCGGAAATGAAAGCTTATAAAGACAGCTGTCGCGAACGAGAGAATGCCCGCGACGGTAGCCCAGTATAGCTACGTCGTTGCGCGGCAGAGCTCGAGGTCGTGGCTTCGACCCCGGCGGCGGTGGCCCCTTCTCGATGGGGGCGGCATGCAAAAAACAAAATAAAATAAATAAATAAAAAATAGAAGCACTCGGGTACCGTGCGTTGGGTCCACGTCAAAGAAACCCGGATGGTCAAAGTCAATCCCACGCCATACGGCGTGCCTCATAATATTATTGTGGTTTTGGCACGCAAAACGCCAGATTTTAATTCAATTTGCAATTCAAGAGTTGGAAATCTTGCAATATCTCGCGTCCTGTCTTCCTGCTTACCTGAGAATGCGGCGGTTTGCCTTCTTCGCGCTTTCTCCGTGGTTAAAAAAAAAAAAACGAAAACGTGTTCTGTACTACTAAATAGATTTTAGCGTCCATAAAGTGGATACCTAATGCTCAGTGTCCGTGCCTGTTTAAGTGGAGAAAATCACAGCCCTTACTAGTTCGCGATGCGCCTCTTCATATATTATTTACTCGAGTTACATAGCACGGGCATTAAGGCTCCGGAAAAATGCCCACTTGGACAAGCCGGAAACTTACGTGGGTAATAAATAATTAAGGCCGACCTGCATTGAGATGGACAGCCGAGGTGTGCATAATGATGAGGCGGGCCGAGACATCAATGGAGATGGAGTAAGAGATTTAGGCAGCGAGGGCAAACTTAAAAGCGTGAGTCCAGTCAGTGGACACGGGGTAAAACGCAGTTATGTACTGCGCACGCATGAATAATGTACATTATTTATGGCGGGTCTCGGTCGTAACGGGCACTCAGGTACACTCTGTAGGTACCGAAGAGGGATTAGGGCAAACAAGGCGCCCACGTCACACACGGGGATGGTGGTGGGAATGCTTGCTTGCTTGCTTGCTTCCACTCGCTCGAGAGCACTTTCATTTCGTATTCTGGTTTCGCTTGCTCTTTTCTTTCTTCCAAGGCCCGTATGTTTGTAATTTGTTTTTTTTTTGTCTGTGTGCGTGTTTACGTTTCAAAGCTAGCTTTGGGATCACGTGGGCGGGTAGAAAGGAATGAACCAAAATCAGAGAAACTGGAGCCTTTTGTGTTTTCAGGTAACTGAGATATTGGACTCGTTCGAGGAAAAGAACGTCTCTGATAGACGATGTCGAAGTGGGCGAAGTAATAAAGTACGTGGGCTTATTTCTTTGAAAGCGTACATTTAGGCTTTGCCGACGTAAGCTTCGTTCACAAATTGATATCTCGCAGTCGTTAGGATTTGTTTTTGCCGTAGGCCCTGGGGCACACAGAAATGCAGAATACTTATTCACTTACCTGCTCTTAATGCGAGTCAGTCGAGTCAGAAGTCGAGTTGACGTAGCCTGACCGTGTTTGTTTATATGCATCTTGCCCAGCCTGGTTGGGCGGGTCAACCCACCCTTTTGCGGGCGGGTTGACCGAGCTCGCCTCCACGCTCACTCTGCCCCACCCGATAGGGGTTGATGTGAACCTTATGGGCTTTCCGCCAACCGACATGTAAACGTATAGCTTACTTGAAGTGCCGCTTTTTCGGCTGTCCTCTCTCTTACCAAACTTCCAGTGCTGTGCCACGAAAGCTATTGGGTCCCGCCAGCCAACCAGGAAAAAGAGCCATGAAGACGGGCTCGCCCATTGTCCACTTTTGGTCCGCCCTCGTGTCGGCGCCGACTGAGTGGGAGCTCCAGTCGAGGAAGGATTAGTACAGGACAATGGGCGAGCGGCCCTTTCCGTCCCTGGGTACACGTATGGACGGCTGTCGTTGCCGACTGGCTGACGCAAGCCCCATAGCCTTCGCTGCACTGTCTGCATTTTTTCTGTAGCCTCCGAGATCGCACCAGCGTCCTGCCGACTAGATCTCGGAAGCCACGCTGTAACCACGGAATTTTCCAAAGAAACTGCTATAGGAAAATTTGACGCTATAGCTTTCAACGGGACCTGCAAGTAGTGGGGTCGGCATGGGGGCGATAGTTAGGACGTGTTGGTTGTTGTACTTATGTTACGTTGTAGTAGATGGCGCCACTGTTAGCCCCCGTACTTGTATGTATTTCCGATACTAACGAATAAAGCGGGCTTCGTTCAGCTGCCGTCGTGTGTGCATGCTTTGGCTGAATACCGCTACCCATTTTCTAGCCGAGGATACAACAGATTTGCCTAAACTTAGTCTTTGTGGCTTCATATGACTTTGTGACTTTGCGAACTAATCATTTTCAATGGCATACAGTCGAACGCCTTTGCAACGAGGTGCTTGGGGCCACCGAAATTATTCGTATATGGGTCACTTCGTTGTAAAGTTCGTAAAGGTCACTTCGGTTGCACCACTCGCATAGAACCGGGGCAGAATTATGCCATCGTTATACAGGTCATTTCGTTGTAAAGGCGCTCGACTGTATAGCGGTATAACTGTGAAAATTTACAACCATTATTCAAGGGCGCGGAAATCTATTGCCTTCATGCGTTTAGAAAAGAAAGATGGCTTGGAAACATTGAAAAGTGAAGCGTTATAAACAACACAACCGGAACGTTTGGGTCCACAAGCACGAAGAATAAAGAAAAATTAAACCATGTAGATCGCCATCAATCCATTGCTAGCTGAACAATTGCAGCGCCAAAGTTGATTCTAATAATCTTATTAGGAAACATAATGCTTGGAACCAAAGAGCTTATGCCCCAGGCCCCTTGTTGGCCTCACGTGAAGGAATCCATAAATAGAAGGTAGAGGACATGGAACACGTATTGTATGGACGTGACACATGTTTCGTATATTTTCTGGTGTTCATTGGCCTTCCGAGCCCTTCAATACCTAACCTGTACCGAAGAGGGTCGCACTTTGATTTTGCGGCACTGCAAAGGTAGAAACAGGGCTTCGCAAACAGAGGAAGTTTGACAAAAAAAAAAAAGGGGTTTTTTCCTTTCGTGCCCTTTCGCGTTTTTTTTTCCCCGTAGTGCCTTTGAAGTTTTCATTACGCAACGCTACGAGATCGAAGCAGTATGTTCCAATTAGCTCTCAGTCAGTCCATTGTGTTGAGACCTCCCACGGCGCTGTAGAATCAAAGCAATATGCAAAACCTTACGGCTGAAATCATTCGACATTGTTTTGTTACAAAAACGCGGTCTCTCGTAAATAATGGAATCACGTGCCCCTAGCAACACAGTTGCGAATATTTGAAGATGGCACACGGGAAAGAAAGTACAATTCCGTGAACTAACAACTGAAGTCGGTTCAGGATATTTCTTATATGAACGAGAAGAAAGGGAACCGAGGGGCCCGATTATTATTAATCATATCATAAGAAGCCAACCAACAATGACATCAAGGACAACATAGGGGGAAATACTTGTACTTACTAATTGAATGAAAGAAATGATAAATTCGTGGAAATGAAAATGGAGGAAAAAACAACTGTCCCCAGGTGGGGAACGATCCCACGTCTTCGCATTACGCGTGCGATGCTCTTCCCAATGAGCTACCGCGGAGTGTGTGTGTGTGTTGTGTGTTTTCTATTTATATATTTATTCAGTTATTTGCCTCTCAAGATATCATACAAGAAGCGCAGACGATAATGTGACCCGTAATCAGAGGCTAGTAGTGGGTTCAGTTAGTAATTATTAGTCACAGCTGGTCAACTCATTGGGGATGTGATGACAACGTGGCTATATACGTACAAGGACATACACGTTAGAAACAATGTCACACAATAACGAACATTACCAACTAGTGTTACACATTAACGTGCATTACGAGTAGAAAAACAAGTACAATAATCAAATTCAGCATAAAAAAGTGATTTATTAGACAGCGGCACACAGACAAGAAATTGTAATATCGTGCTTTAATAAAACTAAGCACGTGTAGTATAATTTTAATGAAAAAGTTACGTTCTTAATGTAAATGGAGTTATCCAGAGTTTCTTGTCCGTAAAGTCCGTTATATACTTGTCAATGCGTATGAAAACCAGCCTACAGACACTCGAGCCTAAAAAAAAAAAAGCAGTGGACACGAAAAACGTGCCCCGTGAACATTTGTGACGCAGCGCTAAGCATAACCGAAATGCTTTCTCGTCTATCTTGTCTATTTTTTTTTTTTTTTGGGGGGGGGGGGTTATATGTTTCTCTCGGAGGGTGCACTTATGATGCCGTTCCATATAAGTCGCATTGAGTTGATTTACCCTACGGGGAACGATATTAGGATGTTCCACTTACTTAATGAAACATATGTGGAGATATGCGGGTGACATACAGTAACACCGGCCAGAACCTAGACTGAAGGAAGAGCCAACGCGCATGTACATTCTTTTCACTTATTAACCGGAACGTTTTTTTTTATTAACGCAATAGCGTCAAAAATCAGGCATCGGCGTTGGTGTCGGTGTCGGTCTCGACGTCGGCGTCCGCTGCCAAGAAAATAATTTCGAACCTACCCCGACCACACAGTCCCTCCGCGTGGCGCAGAGGCGCTGGTGAACTAATCGAATTTCTCAAAGTAAAATGCGTCTGAATAATCGTAAAGTACGACGTAACCACAACCTACAGACGTGGTAGCGTCGGATTGTAATTCGAATATACGAGAAAACATAATTCTTTCGCGCGGAAACTCAAACACAAGCCCTTTTTCCGTCATTTTTACTACGCTTACAGCGGCGCGCCCGCTGTATACCATCCAGACAGCACTCGCCTCCTAGGCAGCCGCATGCGGAGGCAAAGTTGGAGAAAAAATAAAGCAGCACTTGCCGTGAAGCATGATAAGCAGCAAGGGATCTTTGAATGCTATCGCGTTCCACACTTAAAGGCTAAACTTAAGCGTCCCCCCAATTTTTTTTTTCACATACGTTATCCTTAGTGCAAATAACATGCAACGACATTAAAAGATTAATCGCAGTTAACATTGATCCTTTTATTTTGTATCGATTTGGAATAGCCGCAGATAAAGTCCACTTCAGCGTGACTGCTGGGAAGACGACGAGAAAGACAAAGTGGTGCCGATTGCTAATCAATTACTAATCTTTGTCGCGTTTGAACCAACGGTGTAAATGTACCTTGTAAATATCCGTGTACCTGAGTTACGCGCAGTATTATTTTTTTTTCTTTCTCTAGCTCTATCGATTGATCACGAAAGCTTTCTTTTTGCGTGCATCGCCTCGTATTAGATAAATTTCGGGTGCTTTCGTTAATTTGAAGCACCGCTCACATAAGTAGATCCTCAATAATTATCGCAATAATTATCTTTCTTTTGGGGTTATGAAGCAGCCAAATTCCCAAATCTCTCTTTCCTCTTTATATAAACACCAACGTAGCACTCATTAAGCAGGCTAAGTCATTTAAGACAGCGTGTAAGTAATAGCGTTTTGTATTTCATACTCTTACTATGCGAGTTTTATTGCTAGACACGGAAGTCGAAACATGTGTCACGAAACATGAAAACCGCTTCCAAATGTTCGAACGACAGTAATCGCTCCCAGTAATCGCAGCAATCGTGCAGAGCAGATGCGAAATAAAGGCGCATCAAGATTACGAGAAGGGAAAATCGTTATGCTTTATCAAGCGAACTCCACGCCACGTATTTCTCCACACTCCAGCCACTTACGGTGAAATCACTCCATTCCGCGATAACGCCCAACCACCTCAATCAAAACGGTGGTTGCGTGAAATTGAGACACAATGCCCTTTAATGAAATGCACAAATTTCTGGCGGCGTGCACGTGGTCGCTTAAATCCTATCTTGCATTAAGGAGGGGATGAGGGATTGAAAAGCTCTAGGATAGAGAGAAGGAGGAAGAAAGAAAAGTAAATGCATAAACGTAAAAAGAAAGTGTATCATAGAATTGTCGTGGGGGGCAGAAAAGAAAATTAGACGCCAGGTTATAAAGAAGCGTTCTTACTTTTTTTCATTGTTTCCTAATATTTTCCTCAAACCTTCTTGGTTTATTTCACACTTTACATATTTTCTTTCATTATATTGTTCTTCATATCTTTCTTTGTTTATACAAATCTTTCGCTGTATATAACTGATTATTTCATTCCTCTCGGTTCTTTTCTCCCTTTCCACAATTACATGAGTCGAGAAAAGCCGTTCGAGTACGCGGTATAACGAGATCATTAAAGAAGAGTCGAGCTAGAGCCCCATCAACCTCTCTAAATTCTTACCGGAGGCTCAGGGTCCCAATTTCGGCTTCGCGTTTAAATGTCTCAGATTTAGGAATGAGGACTCGTTTCGGGCTAAGCTCCCCATTCGTTACGCAGCCGCTGACAGCAAGAGCGGTGGGCCATACAGTATAAGGAGCATCGGGGATGAGCAGCGGTGAGATTGGAAGCTGAGATGGTTGGGCGTTATCGTGGGATGGAGCGATTTGACCGCGTAAGTGGGCTATAGAGTGCGGATGAAATCCGTGACTTTCGCTTCACAAAGCGTACGCCGATTTTCCTCTGCTCGTTATCTTTGATGCTCCATTATTTCCACATGTGCTCTGCACGATTACTGCGATTACTGTGAGCGATTACTGTCACTGAAACCTTTTTAGAGGCAGTTTTCGTGTTTCACGTCACGTGTTGCGACTTCGGTGTCCAACAATAAAACTAGTATAATAAAAGAATAAAATAAAACGTAATAATTGCGCACCCGCTGTCTTAAATGACTTGGCCTGCTTAATGAGTGCTCCATCAGTGTTTTGATAAAGAGGCAAAAGAGAGTTGAACATTTGGATGTTTCGAACTCTAAAAAAGATAATTATTCGGAAAAAACTTTCTAACCCTTCCTTAGATACAGTAATGTGAATCTGAAACACCGCTCCTAAGTGTGTGTTTGTGTTCGTGCGGACGTGTTTTATTCTTTATGTCAGCGTTTGAAGATATAATGCCCTATTAGATATGTTAGCACTCCACGCAATGATCTTCATCACAGTGCACACACTTCTTCATTTGACGCGCCAAAAAGCAGCAACATCTCGCTACATGTGCGACTGCTGCTCCAGTCATGGGACATCAGCGAAAAATCCGAAAAGCAATACCCGATTCACTCTTAAAGTAGATGCCTCGGTATTACGAAATCGCACTAGCACGTGCGACAGAATAGCGGCGATTACGAAGAAAGCAGCTTGCTGTCCTGTACTTTGCCATCATCAACCGGAGAACTACAAAGGCGAAAAGAACGGGCCAGCGCGGTTTACTTGCATGCCAAATTGCCGTGCGCTCAGGCGCGAACCTATTCGCAAGTGCGCGAAACGAGCTTGCTTGCTTTCCAAGATCACCCTTCAAGCAATCCGCGATTGCTGGTGAGAAGAGAGAATAAAGAAGGAGAAAGTAAGAAGCGATCATCCATTTCTGTCTTTACTGCCAACAGCTTCAGACGCGGCCCCAAGGCCTCTTTGCCCTCTTTACCGCCGCCGGAACATTCTTTTCATAAAACTTATCTCCCGATACGCTGCTCGTTTTAAGAAGGAATCCCGAGCTGAGGTCGTTGGAGTAGCGAGCCATAAGTAGAAATGGGAAGTAGTGGACGTCAGCCAGCGAATGGGACGGATAAAGGAAAAAGCGGCTCCGTTAAGTAAAGTGTGGAATAGAGGTGAGAAAGATGTATATTTTTGTGTTAAAAAGAAAAAGGCGGATGGCGGTTATCTTACCAGCAGTATTGTAGCATTGGTGTACCTTAGAGAGAGAGAGAGAGAAAGAATGAAAATGGGGAAGCAGATTGGATGTGTAGGAGTGTAACGACGGAAAAGAGGGTCGTCTGAAGTTGGCCCAATTTTGTTTTCTCAACAGTTTGCCCGCTATCCACGGTGCGCGCCACGTGTCCATTATGACTTAGCGCGCGCGCACGCGCACGTGTGTATGTGTTCGTCTGTGCTGAATCCCATGATTTGAACCACATTGTCCAAGAATATCGTTTACTTCGGCTTCTTAGCTGCGCTGTGTCTACTCCGATTGTGTGCTCGTTTAAGGCATTAGCGTACTTCACTCATTTTCCGGTGGGCTACGCGTCTATGTATGTATATTTGTATCTGACCGTTTTACCGCCTGCCTGGGTCGCTGGGTAGGCCATCGGTCGGAACAACTTGGGTCACTGAGGATATTGCAATGTGTATAGATTGAAAATTTCAGTCCCTCCTTAAAAAGTGCCGATCCATCTCTCCGTTGCTCTATACGTATACGTCTTACAGCAATTTTTTTTGCAAGCTTGAAAGATCGTCCGCGAAAAAAAAAAAAAGTTCCGCGCCACCACTCGCAAGCCACTTTCCGCGGGCTTTCGCGGGCTTCTTTCAGGCTTGGAAAACTTTTCATGTAGCACGTATTGAGGAACAAAACGATGTATCGGGAATTTTTCAAGGTAGCCTACAATTTTGTGATGGCCCCTCTCTGACACTGTGTCCCAATCTTCCAAACACATTGGTCGTATCGTCTCCGCTTCCATTTGCTCCTTCGAACGCCGGCCAGTCATTTGCTCCTTCCTACCTTAACACCATCCTCTTCATCCCAGGTGTACCGCCCGGCTCGTTCTATTTTTCCGCCACTCGATTTCCGCGCTGCTTGAGTAGGCGCCCGCTACGCGGCGCCTCATTCCCCTCCTCGTTCTTTCAAGTCATCGGTCCGGACCTCCTATAATCCCGCTTCGCGCATGCGCACAGACTGGGAGAACGCGCTCCTGTTCCTTCTGTCTCTTCCACTCCCCACTTCTTTCACTGCACCTCTACGACCTTGCTCTCTCCCTGGCTTCTCTCCTCGCGAAAACTGTCTCGCTCACCCGCTCACCCCGGCGTCAACCTCCGGCCCTCTCTGGCCCGGCGTTCCGTCGAACGATCGCCGAGACCACGGAGAGCACGTTCAGCTCCGCTCGGGTTCAGTCGTGCAATCGCAGCTTCGTCTTGGCTCGGCCGCACGTTATCTCGGTCAACCTGTACCTCGTGTCGACGTTCTCCTGGTAGTAAATACTGCAGCTCGCAGCGTCGGTGAAGGCGGAGCTGGCGCTGTGTGCTCAGAAAGAAATTCCACGAGCTACACTGTTTACCTATCATTCGCGTTATAGCCCCTATTATCGCGCGCCTGTTAGGTGCGTCGTCTGCTTCGGGCGCTCTTGATTGAAGCCGTCTGTTGTTCAGCGGACTCGCGGCAGTCTATAGCCTGCTGGATTGGCTGCGGATTTCTGGTCATTTTACCACCGTTTCGTCATTCCCATCGTCTCGCGTTTTTCTCGCGTGAACGGGAAAGTGAGCGACATTGCAACCAGCGTGTGTCACACCCGGACAACCGCTTATTGCATCTGCGTCGTGACAAATCTAAGAGCCACGAGACGACAGTTTACTCTCTGAAGTGCAGAGTTGGACTGCATTACGACATCGCGTGTCATTTAAGATTGCGTCACCCTCCCAGTTGTTACAGTAACAACGTCGCTTTCGTTGACATTCCACTGAAGGAAACGATGTGTTGCTTCTGGATTTTTTTCTTTTGCTGAGAAATCCTCGCGGCTTCGCTGCCAGTGGCAATGCCGGACATCTTGCGACAAGTACTTCTTGTGAAGTGTTTGCGACTTCGTTGTGGCTAAGCAAGGGCGGACCGCGTCCGTGCGTCTATCCATCGGTGTGAAACAATGGATGACTCTCGTGTTCTCCGAAGGCCTCTTGGATTTACGTCTATGCTAGTGCTACCGGGATTGCTTTTCCTGTGCCAAGGTGCTCTTGCCAGAAGGGGTAAGTTCCTGAGCACTTGTTACTTTCCGCGAGTTTTTTTTTTTTTCTTTTTTTTACGTTTTCGGTTTAAAAGGGATGTTGCTTAATGGAAGTGACCACCTCAAGAATGACGTCAGAGCGTGTAACAAAAGATTAAAACGGTACGCCATCTTGACACTTCAAAAAACACTTTACTAGCAGAATTTTTCGCGAAAAGGGCGAAAAATATATTTTTTCACTACTATTTGTATTTAAAGGCGAAATGAGCCTTCCACCAAATAGTAGCAATTAATTGCTACAAAGGAAAAAACATACGGGTTCCTCAACAGAAAAGCATCACAGTTGAGGAAAATTCGTCCCGGAGCAGGACGAATTTTCCTTCAAAGGCGAGGCTTTTCTTTCAAGGAACCCGTATCAGTTTCCTTTGTAGCCATTGCTACGATTGGGTGGATGTCTCATTTCCCCTTTCATTACTTCTGTCCACCTAGCGGGTTTCCGCTGAACTATTACGTCAAATACTATTTGTGTGTCATCAATAGATATCTTGCAGTAGACCACGCTTCTTTTTTTTAATGCATTTTACCTCGAGATAAATAAACTGGGCCCATGTTCACAAAATCATTCTTACACTAGAGCACTTCGTAAAAAGAGATGTCCGCTAATCGCGATGCTGCGCTGGCAAACAGCAATTGGGAATAAAAACCTCTGTGAATTCGACTTCTGGTTTATGTTGCATCGCGTTAGACTGGCGCCAATAGGCCGCGGTCATTTTCTGAATTCGTGTATTCAAGTCACGAGGTACGCCGGGCAACCAGGACTAAGTAGTAGTGATTGTCAGCCATATTCCGATGTGCGGAGGTGTACAACGGCGCACTATTTTGCGAACATCTTCCGTAGGGTTATCCGCACGTCACTACTACTCCCGCCATTTCGTCGCCGATCACCTGCGAAGGTCAGAGCGGGACATCACTACTCCGCCTCAGCAGGAACTCTTGGTTATGCCGACGAGGAAAGACATCTTGAGGATGCTGCGTCACAGCAAGCCTGGTGAGGATGATTTGAGGCATTATATTTCTTTGCTATTCTTTCTGTTTGCTTCATTCTCAGCTAGTCAAGCTAGTGGTGGTCGTCTTTACTCATTAACGGCACAAAACATCCCGAGAATACTTGTTCAGACCTGTAGACACAAACTGGTGTAGTATCTAAGCTCCCCCAATTAGTTTTCCTCTGCTTTGCTCAGTCAATACGAGGTTGAAGATACTTAGCATTGAGACGGCTTGCGTGAGAACTGCCAAGAAAATACTAATATAGGGGAACAAAAGCACTTTGGTTAGGAGGCGTTAACAATACAGCCCGACCTTTACGTCAGTACTGCGTGTGGTGACGTCATATTTACGTCTTGCGTTAGTTTGTTATTGCTTTCTTTTCAGTTTTGATGCTGATGACGCAATACTACTTGTCAAGAAAAACAAACGAAAACCAGTTAGGGAGTTTTGCGTAACAAAGGAGTATAATAAGCATTTTTGACCTAAAGCGGAATGTGTATTTTCTAGTTTGCCAAGAAAAGCAAGCACCTAACTTTAAATTCTGAAAGACGGCAGAATATAGACCGCGGAAATGAAAAGAATGAAAATCGGTCCTCCATTATGCAAGTAATATTCACTAGGCTAAATTCATCTTGGATTAATAAATGCGTAAATATTTTCCACGCACTCGCATTCCTTGTTCGCTCCATGAACTGGGAGCTCAATTTAGGGCTCTCATTACGTCCTACACGCATGCACCTATTACCACCGGCAGCACGCGGAGATAAAAGCTGCTAAGATAAGAACAAATTGGTCTCGACGGTCAGAGCCAGAAAAAGAAAAACAGAACTGCCGGCCAATAGACATAATTAAGCAAACGTTATACGCGCGTTTTATGTTCACAGCTTACAATCAGCCTGTTTACAGAGCAAGTAACCGGTGCCGGAGCGCGCTTCTTTTCTGCTGATCCCCGCTCGCAGTGAATAGAAAATCAAAATAAACCTGCGCGCCAAATCGTGAAACAACTTCCGTTGAGGCCATGATGCGGTCGGTGGCGGTCTTCAACTTGACTGTGTGCCTTCGAGGCTTGTAAACAGATAAGTCTTCGAGGAGCTGTCGTAGGGCGCCTGTAAACATAATGAGGCACGGACGCCGGCTCTCTGCTGGCTTCCGTTCAAACTGGGATTTGGTGCACAAACAAGCTGCTGCCCCTCGTACGAATGTCCAGTTGCAAAACTAAACGAAATAAGAACACGAGGCAAGCGCGAGTTGTTTTGAGGTCACCGGCCAGACCCCTTTGGCTAAACGGATATGTTTTTCAACAGTCACTTTCGCGCTACTTGGTTTGCTGTATTCATTCGTTGACGTAAGTGGTGTTAGACTCGTTCCAAGTGAAAGAGAACATATATTACTAAAGTGGGTCCGCTTTTTTTTGTGGCAAGGTCAGCGGATAACTTCCGCATTGCTCGACGAACAACGCGATGTGCGTTCCAGTGGCAGTTTTAAAAATGAACAAAACCGGAAAGGCGCCAACGTTTAAATAAAGCTAGCAAGTGCAATCTAACACCATTGCGTTCGCAAGTAAGTTGGAAGAAGCGGAATTTTTGGCGAACTATAATAGGTCTGAGCATCTTCGCCACAACGAATGCTTCGCTGTGACACGCACGGTGGTCCGTAAATTTTACGAACGTCAAGAACTGCAGAGAACTATATGTTATTAAGGCGAAAGATATAAGTGACTTGTTGCGCGATGGCCTCGAAAAAAAAAAAAAAAACGCGCCGCCTTGTCGAGCTGTACACAAAATCAAATGCAAACTACGTGACCTTCTCCGAGCGAGCAGTGGGTACAGAGGGGAACGAGCGACGCGCGCAGACAGAAAAAAGAAAAACAGGTGTTTCGTCGCTGACGTCTCGTGGCGGCAGCGGTTGTCGGGACAGTCGACTGCGAAGTGAGCTAGACGGCGATAGATGACGCTCACCCGGGGCCTAGCGGATTGCGCGGTAGGCCTACGTAGTACTGCCTACCGTCGGTAGGCGGTACTACGTAGGCCTAATACGCCTACCGCCTAAGCGGTAGGCCTACCGCCTACCGCTTAGGCGGTAGGCCCGTGCACCGATTAATGTAGGCGTCGCTGCAGAGGATGCCTTGTATGCAGCATATTGTCATTATCCGCATTTAATGGCGCACGCATACCCTCTACGGCGGCTCATGGTGGCGAGAACGTGCAGATAAACGTGTTGGAATTGTACTGTTGTATACACAGCAAACGCGAAAGTAGCATGCGGTAGTTGACGAGTAGCATGCGGAAGTTGATGTAGTGATGAGTGGGGCAATTTCTTAGCGATCAACCATCTGCAGTGTTTCACCCATATTTTGTTGCTTAGAAACGCTCGTCGTCATTTTTATCGCCCACGCTGAAGCTTTGCAAAGGAACGCCAAAGAAAAGTCCCATCAGGTTCTGCATGCGTGAACAGGACGAAGATATAATATAATGTTTCATAACGTAGCCAGCGAACATAGCCCACGGTACACTACACACGTAATAGACACATTGATTGGCACAGATGGAAAAGGGAATTCTCAGTCAGTAAGTAATGTTTCTGCATGGGCAGTTTGTTGCATGTTTTTCACGTTCGCTGAATGCACGTTCCCTAGATGTTTCTTTCCCACGAATTCTGTCTCCCGATGCGGCTCTTATAGAACTTCATGTCCCTGGTATTTGCATGTGCAATTCCCCTTCTTTTATATTCCTTTAACCGTTTATTTAGACATTTCTAATATTCGCGTCTTCCTACAGGGCCCACTTCACTACGAGTCTTGATTTTTTTTTCACTTACTATTTATGAAGTCCCAATTTCCATGCGGCTTCTTCGGCGTGTAGCAGATTTATATCTGCTACACACACACTACTCTAGACGTCATCGATCGTGACAAAAAAAAAAAAAAAAAAAACTCGAGTCCCGAAAATTACTGCTGCAGTCTGAATGCACCTAAACTATTCGTAACACCCATTGGGCGCACTGATTACGGCAGTCAAAGGCCGTTCTTTGTCACAACCCTGCTAGTGGCAGTGCATTCTGGTAGCTCCATGAAGACTTCATTTATTCCAAATCCAATTACCTTCAATCGTTTTGTTTATATGCCGATTTAATGTTTATACCATCCCAGCTGTAATGGCAATACACGAATACTGAAGCTATCGATGCTCATTCAAGTGGCTGCTTCGGCCATCCTTCGAAATTATGTTGTCATAAATTGTAACAAAATAAATTGTTGATATCATCATCAGTCGTCGTCGTCATCACCACCATCCTCTTCAGTGCTACTCACATTCCATCAATCTCTTTAAGCCCGCCGTAAAGGGAAAGCATCTGCGTGCGGATCTACGACTTACCCATGCTCCTTCTCACTATTTTCCCATACCATCATTTCTAACTTTCTCGGGCCCTCTTTTGCTCTTCCGTTCCATTATCACCCGTCCTAATGCTATGACATGTACCTCGGGTCATCTGTCCTGCGGGAATCAAGTGACCCGCACAACTGCACTTCTTCCTCTTGTTAACCCGAAGGAGAGCACCAGAAACCAGCGTGAGCCTCTCGCCTTTTACGGTGCTCTCCCTATTTGTTAGCGCGAATCCTATCGTGTTTCTTTTCCGTCTCTCGTTGGGAAGAAAGCAAGCATTGTTTGCATATAGGAAGAAAACATATATAAAGAAACCCGCGTGCACGAAAAAAGAAAAAAGAAAAGAACAGACATAGGACTGAGCGGCCGAGGAGTTTTCCGGAGCTGGCGCAATTCTCGCGGACCCACGCAAACGTATAGGTTGGGCCGCAACCGCCAGCAGCATTCTACCGGCGTAGCCACCCGCCATTTATTTTCCCGATCGGGTGCGCGCTCGTCCTTAGGAAACGGGACTTTTTCGCGCAAGAGTTACGAGCGCGACGCTTCGACGCGAAGAAAAAAGAAAAGGAAGCGTCGCTCTACTGCGCACGCGCCATTGACTCGGAGGCGGAAGGCGCTCAACGAGGCGGGGGCCATCCTAAGGCGATGCCTCGTCGACGGAGACACCGAATGGCCCGTTTATATGCATAGCGGAAGCGGCCGCCGCACTGCGAGCTTCCGCCCCTTTGTTTCGGCGTGACGCCTCGGCAAGTGCTCGTGCGTGAAGGCGCTCGCGCCAGCGGTTCCGGCTTTCGATGACTCTTCTTGGGGTCGCTGTTTACACGCGCTTTCTCGCGTAGACCAAACAAAAGCCGGAATACCAATAAAGGTGGACGTAGCATCGAGTCTGCTCTCCCCTTACAATGCACGTAAACCGAGGTTGCACTGAGACACAAGATAGCGTACAAACACACAAGTACGAGCGGCCATACCGGCGCGCTTGTGAGAATACGTAAACAGAAGTACATACATACCCACATACACACACATGCACACGCTACACATGTACATACATACATAGATACATGCATGCGTGCATGCTCACATACATACATACATACATGCATACATGCACACATACATGCATACATGCACACATACATACATACATACATACATACATACATACATACATACATACATACATACATACATACATACATACATACATACATACATACATACATACATACATACTTTGGTGCAGTGTAGGGAATACGGGGTATGGTGTTATCGCTGTTTATGAACCACCTGAGTAACCACCTCCCAGCGAGCATTGTCAATTGTTATCCATCACGATTAGGACCACATTTATCACGTG
This sequence comes from Dermacentor silvarum, assembly GCF_013339745.2. NCBI lineage: Eukaryota > Metazoa > Arthropoda > Arachnida > Ixodida > Ixodidae > Dermacentor > Dermacentor silvarum. Next base: position 46,306,752 of record NC_051163.1, read on the forward strand.
TCCCATAAGAATCAGTAACGTAGCTATTTAGCCCGACGATGCAAATGCTTCGTTTTACTGAAATAGATATAACCGCCATGACGTTGTAAGTAATTGGATGTCTGAACTGCCATAGCAATGTTCGCCAAGTGTGATGGTATTCAATAAAGGAGGTGAAGAGAATATCTGCGTTCTTCAGATATTGTTCAAAGGCTTATTTTTGACAAATATAGGTGCACCTATCGAAGCGTATAGGCGAGCCTTTAAGAGGCCCATTTATCCCTGTTTATGTAACTTTTGGAAGTTACATACTTTATGGCTTCTGGAACAATTTTTCACGTAACTTTTAAAGCACAGTGTGCTACTCCATCTGTGGACCTCCGCCTTAATTTTTGACGTTCCTCCCTTTTCGTCTTTAGCTCAACTACAACGACTAACGTTATGAAAATATTCGAACCACATAGAGAATTTGTGCGACCAGTGGAAAAAATCACAAGCATATTTTCTTACAAGAACATGCTGTCACTGATGTCTTACTAGGACACTTAATTGTCATCCAACCTCAAACCCTCATCATTGTCACCCTCATCCTCAAACATAACAGAACACTGAAATCTCGCCATTCGACATCCTCTTTGACTCCTAGTGTTAGGTATGCAATACTTGGTGTTTCTAAAAAGATTAACTTTGTGGGACGTATATTGAACTCATGTAGGGAAATGCTTGAAATATTATTGGGATGGACATAAATAAATAATAAGCAGCGAAGTGTCCGGCAATTTACCTTTCAATCAGGGAGGTGGTGACAGGAGGAAAAAAAATATTTGCGATGAAATATGACAGCGACATTCCGCAGAGATAAATGAAACATTTCGTAACATCTTTTGCAGGTGATTGAACGTTATGCGGTCCACCATTTTTCGTATTGCTCGCGCTGTCTTCTTATACTGTAATCTAGGACAACGCAAAGACGACACGAACAAAAGAACATTTAGAGTAGACATGCGCTGACGACTGAAGTTTCCATCGAAAAGAGGTGCTTGCATAATAATAAGACATCAGAAGCAATTGGACAAGATACACAGCTGGAAAAGTCGCCAGTGTAAGAGCAACAACAACAATAAATAAGGATGTACCTTCATCATAAACCACTCTTTCGATACATGTGCCGCAGAAAGCGAACAACGTTACTATTACGTCATACATGAGATCTGCTCCGAAGATACCTTAATTTCATGTCCGAGAGAGCAACACCGAAGGTTGAGGAGTATACCGCTCTCCACACTGTTTCCATATTGACGGGGAGTAATACGGTTAACCGCGTATCTGAGAAAGATGGTGACATTCGGCCTGCCAGGACAAAGACACCACAAGTTCGGCAGGCCACCCCTCATCATTGGTTTCCTAAACTTTATATATATATATAGCAAAACCACTTATGTGTCTCAACGCCAAATTAAGTTCTGTGCAATGCGACACAATCCTTATATGCTAGCATGCACGCTGCCGTTTTTGATGAACTTCCGAGTTGTGAGTTAGCGCATGTCCGATATACTTCTTTTCTTTGCCTATGTCCTTACGCACATCGTAGTTTACAGTTCATGAAGAGGCCCCAATACCGTGTCCACTTATCAATTCTACTGTTCTCTTCATTTCAGCAGTTAACTTGTTCTTTCTAACACCAAACTTAGAACAAAGTGATTCTTTTTCTAACCTATACGCCTCGCCTTCCTGGAGTGCGCGGCCTCTCTGGTCAAAATTGCCCCAGTCTCTACTGCCTATGCATAGGAAAGCAGGGGTTGAGGTGGGAAAGGCGCAAGGGCGAGACATATAAGACGAACAAAGATGGCCCCGTGCTGACCCGGGAGCAGAGGCATGGGGTGTGTGTGTGTGACGGGAGAGAAGTTTGGGAAAAGGAGGGCAGGCAGGGTTGGCATGGACAAGAGAAGTGAGTGATTGCAGCCCGGCTCTCCTCTGGAGAGGTTCCCGTCTACTGCGCAACCCATGCACGTGACTCGCTTACGGAACCTTGTTTCTGCAAAAAAAGCAGTCCTTCGTCGGCTTTAACGAAAAGCCAACACGCGCGACGGCCTCCGAATACAGTTTGTGGAACCTTCTTCTTCGCAAGCATGTGCAGCTAGAGCGCAGAAGACTCCGTTGCGGAGAACTTTAAAGTGGTTTTGGCCCCAGGGTTATCCACCGCGAAACGCACTGCTGTCCTCTAGCCTCTGCCGCACGGGCAAGCCCACGACCTGTTTTCTTTTTTTGTGGGGTTGTCTGTCTCTCCTGAATGCCTTACAGCTTTTCGCTTTCCTGTGGTAACTGACGTCCAACTGATGAAGACGCGACATTCCTGCTATTTTTGCATTGTGTTCTTACTCGTTTCGTATTTTATAACTCTCAAGTTCGATTGTATAAAGAGGATTTTATGAGTTCTAGGGCTGTTCTTTTGTGTCCGTCTCTTGGGCTCACTTGAATGCTAATGAGGTTGTTTGTATTCAAAGCGTCCGTGCTTCATTTTACTACGGTGTTTTGAGAGTCTCGAATTCGACTGCCGGCGCTCACTGGGCCCTGTGTACTACGTAGATACCGGGGCTGTGCGAATATTCTAAATTTCGAATACGAATCGAATAGGCTTCGCTAGTCAATTTCTATTTCAGTTCGTGTTAACTATTCTAGATTATAAAATATTCGTTTCTATTTCAGTGCGACGGATAACAACGCCCATTGCGGTCTCAAAGGAGAGACAGGGATGGAATCGATGACTGTTAAGAATGATTTTTACAGTAGCAGAGACGCACTTGTTGCTGTATAGATGCACCGGTACCTGGGCGAACGTACGGTGCAGAACTTCTGCTCAATAAGGGACAGTTACTCGATCAGAATGACCTGCTTTGAGGCAGCCATTCTTATTTCATTCAAGTATCACAACACTGTCCGCGCACCTCGTGGCGTACTTTTGGTCCTTAGAACCTTTTGAAGAAAACTGAGAAATAAGCCCGAGAAGGCATACGGTGACTTGTTTCTTACGTATAGCTCAAATTTTCACGTAATAAGGAAGAATGAAAAGGCAGTGGACGAAACGACGACATGTCGACAGTGTGAGCCGGACTTTAAACTTTCGCATTACTCGTGCTGTGTTTTACCTATCGGGCTATACCGTAACGATCATCCTCCCGTCCGCTTTCTTTCGTATATTTACCGATGTACAGCATTAGCTACAGGAGTATTAGCTATTGCCACTCGCGGTCATGGCGGCAGATGTGAAACATCATTTTTAACTGCAAGCGTCACGTGGTAAGTGAGTTAAGGAGCAGGCAACTCGTAAATGAACTTTAGTAGACTTCACCTCATGGCATCAAAGCTGCCAAAGTCGAGTCCCTCGCTATGCATCAAAAGAAGAATAACCCACGTGTTCTCAAACGATCCCCGACTTGAGGCTCGTCCTCCACTCCACTAAGTGCAGTGGAGGAAGAGTCGAGTGCGGCGCCGCCTATCGACTGAACAATGCGCTACGCTTCGCAAGATTTGCCGCGGAGTGTCAATGAAGCGCAGTGACCCCTTGTGTCGAAGGGCGGCGCTGCTGTCAACTTTCTTGAGTCAACTTCCTTGAAGCTCTCGGGTTCAGCGAGAGCAGGGGGAAAATAAACATGTCCACAATAGAGATTAGTAAGAGGCGATTATAGGATTGGAGGAAGAAAAGTAGGGAAACGACAAACAACGTGCAAAAACAAAGTTCCCAATAGGGGTTCAGAAAGTTTGTTGATGGAAATTCTTAGTGTTATTTTTTTTCTTTTTTTGCGACAGGGTAGGACATTAGGCAATATACAACGAGCTTGCTGGCGCAACCCACCGCCCCGTTCCAAAGGGGACGCTCCTAGCATCTTCCTATAGAGTCGAGCTGGAGCGTTGAGTGTTGGAACGTTTTAGAAAACAGGGGCAAGAGTGTTCTAGGGGCTTCATTTCTTGTTAGTGACAGCCACATCAACTACATAGGCGATGAAGCCAGGGAAGCCATAGGGTAAATTAATTGTTATGTTTAACTTGAAATGTAATTGAAATGGCGATAGGAATACTAACAGGGGGGAAAATGCCGTTTATTACGCTTTGAAGCAGCGTGTCCAGCCATGAGGTCTCCTGTTTGCGCTATATATTGTAGGTGTGAGCCGAGTTGGGAGTGCCGCGGAAACAGTGCAAGCTCAGATGTCACCTTGACTTACTCACGAGTGAGAATCGTTGCTTCGTACTTGCGTGTCTCTTGCGTGACGGTCGTCATCGCCGTCTACTTTCTTATCTACAACTTATATCTACCCCCTATATTTTCTTGGCGGGTGTATGTTTGTATTTGCTGGTTTTTCGTGCAGCGATTGCCGAAGAGATAAAAAAAAAAGTCGTCGCGTGACTCACAGTGACTGCCGTGGAGAACTTGAGCTGTTTCAACGACGGATGAGCGTAGGGTTCTGGGAAGAGGGGGGAGCTGAATCAAACTACATGAAACGGACAAAGTCATATGTTTGTAGCGTAAAATTGGCAGAATGACATGGGATGTTCTATGAAGAAAGTTCGTCCTTCGTTAATTCGGTAACATGGCGTTATAAGCAGCGATAGCAAGGGTTTGTTTAGGTGCCTATGCAGAAGGAAGTTTTGCCTCCGGGAAAAGAAAGTCAATTTGTGAATGGTTCCGCCTGACTAACATCTCCGTATCCACCATCATTGCGAGGATTTCTTTTTTTTTCCCTCTCTGCTGCTATTTTCTTCTAGTACGTAGGCGTCTGCGGGCGTAGGCGTAGGGCGGTCGGTCGGTCGGTCGGTTGGTTGGTCGGCCGGTCACTGGTTGGGTGCTCGCTGCGTAGAAAAGGCGCGTCCGGCTCTGGAACTCAAACCTCGTCTATAAAACCCGATGCTCTAATTATTATGCCACAATCTTCTTTTTTTTCTGTTATTTCCTGCGTGCCGCAATCGCCCGTATACTGCTATCGTGCCAACACCAACCAGCTCTTTAAGATGGTCGCCATGTTTTGATTATGATTTCCATACTATGGCACATGACGAGGGAATCCGCCAAAGAGTGCGCCGAGCGTGTTGATTATTACGATGATTATGATGATGATTATAATGATGAACTCTGGGTCGTCAAAGTTAAGCGGCAGCCCTCCACTTCAGCGCATCTCATAACCCCCAGCGTTGCTTTCGTAATTTAAACCTCATGGATCGATCGCAATCTTGTCAGAAAAGGTGCGTCTTTTAAAGAAGCTTATACGGTAAGGGCTACATTTCCACATCGATCCTTTCTCTCTCCATGCGTTCACTGAAGTTCACTTCCAAAAATGGGGAGCAGGGGAGCCACTCTCTCCGACCTAAACGACCTCGGTCTTTGCGTAGCGAGCGTGGCTGGCTCACGTTTTGGCTTGGCTAACGTCTAAACTGCGTCCAGACTTAGCTCCCTCGCGAGCCGTTCCAGCGGCCACGCGCCTCGCCGGAACACCATAAATGAATCAGTTGGTCGTGCGCACTGTTCAGTCCGAACCGATCGACGCTTTTTCTTCCTTACACTCGCGAAACTGTCCTGACTTACCCTGTCTGGCACACAGATGGCTCCTTTTCAGGGTCTCGCCAGTTGCTCTCTTACTTGGCGTAATGACCAGTTTAACGGTAGATGCCGTCGGGCTTGCACGGTGTTGCGTGAAGGTACTCGTATAGAATCGATTCCTTCATGCTTAGTGAGAAATAGACAGATGGATTTGAAAATGAAGCATTCTTAGCGAACCTTTCTGGACTTCCCTGGTTGCTGCTGTCGCCGCCCCCCCCCCCCCCCCAAAAAAAAAAAAAAAGTATTCTGCCACCCGTCACAGCTTTAAAAGCCGCCTGACTAAGTTCGTGGAAAACATGGGGAATGCGAGAGATGGAAATTCAAGACGATGAGCAACACGAGGACAAGGTGAGAGCAGGAGCCAACGTTTCGCCAAGTGGGCTTGTCTTCTTCAAGGCGCCATATCCTCTTCCATATGCTAGTTGGAATCAGCTAGCGCAAGGCAGGGGTAATTAGAGATCGCAGGAAGAGAGGCCTTCGTCCTGCAGTGGACATAATTATGGGCTGATGATGATGATGCTCCCCTCGGCACAGTATATATACTGTGCTGCATATATTGGCCGAGGGGAGCATATGTCGCCTTGAAGGAGCCAAGTCGACTGGTCGAAACGTTGGCTCCTGCTGTCACCTTGTTCTCGTGTTGCTTACTGACTAAGTTCGATCATTTGTAACAAACGATCGTAGCCTATAAACGTGATGCGCTGACAATAGTGTCTGCAAAATATTACGGCGCTGCGACCCGCGATAGCAGCTGAAATTTCAAAAGCAAACTCCATGCTTCTTCGCTCTCGATACAACGTGCTGCCAGCCAGGGAGCCACGGTCACACGCACTGTTGTGGAAGTGTATACGGCTATGCATATTATAAGCCGGTTCGTCTGATTATACATGTTGTCTCCAGCAACGGGAGCGCCGATGTGGAAGCCGACCGCTATCCTCCTCGCCAAAAGCCACAACTTGGGGGAGAGAGGGAAAACCGGCGGGCTGTCCTTCCCGAGTCCTCCATTGCAACAACTAAACCTTCAGACGCCCCAGAGCTCTCGCGCAAGAGCATGTGCCTCTCAAAGGGTTATAATATTCAGCGTCCGGACTCTGTTGTGCGAGGGCACGCTCCGTGCCCATCGGCTGTCGACTGCCGCGAGTCTACCGCAGTAGTAAAAGCGGACTACCGCGAGAACGGGCCAAAGAACCTGTAAAAAAATTAAGAGCCCTTCCACTATGTCAAGATGGAAGACCCGCGAAGCTGTACTTGTTGATAACTATATTGAGTTATATATGGTTAATCGCTATATTGATTGAATAAAGACACATACACCTAACTTTGTTGTTGTCCTTCTGTCTTTCTTTCTTTCTTCCTTCCTTTCTTTCTTGATTTTTCTTTCTTTCCTTCCTTCCTTCCTTCCTTTCTTGTCCCTGGCTCATACCCGCATATCCAATGCACGTATGTGCCACACGTGATTTTATTATCGTTAATCGTGACGTAACTGACGAGCATGTGATATTATTGATGTCATTGCCTATCAGTCATGTTAGTCATACATTCGTACCCTTCCATGCAGATTTTGTTGTTATATACCCAGTGAACGAGACGCCACAAGGTGGCGCGACGCTTCAGAATTGTTGCACACGCCGGTCGGTCTACTATACGAACGCGATCTCCTGAAACCTAGTCCTTAACAGCTTCGCTGTAAAAAACTAGATACTTGGGCGTGTCCAACTTCAGTGTTGGCTATGTCACCATAGCGCTCTGCGGCTGAGAAGGAGGTCGCGGGTTTGACTGCCAGCCGCGACCGGCTCATTCCAATGGTGGCTGGATAGGAAAACGGCTTCGGGACGTTAAACTTCTAAATTTAGTTTTACTTTGGTTTTTACGAGCACGTACATTCATTCAGATAGTTGTTGCCAGCACATCCAATCTCATCATTACTACAACACAGAAACATTAAGCAGACTCAGCTCCAGTTAATATCTGCGTTATGCGAAGCATACTTTGTTTGGTAGAGAATTATTGTTATGAATTATATAACTGCTCTACGGCGAACGGTTAGTGCTGTTTGCTTTCAGACCGACACACTGCACTGGCCGTTGGAGTGTCTAAATGGGGAATGCTATGAGGCATTAGCGCTTCACCGTTGATGCACACTGAGCAGGCTGCCATTACGCGCGCCTTCAGTTTAACGTTATCGACGACAATTAAGCAGCCGAAATTACTGCAGTACATACCACTGAGTCATGAATTTTGATGGATTATGAATAAGTACGCCAAAGTTACATAATCCTGTGTCAAGGCACTGCGGACCACATATAAGAAAAAGAAGAATCTAGATTGTAGGATAATGCTTTCTTTTTTGCATTTTCCATCGGGACTCATCCCAGTGTAATTAAATCTCGTTGTGTATGGTCAGTTACGTGACGTTTTTCATGACAAGATTTGAGCCACTGCTTTAAAGCACACGTACAAGCTAATTACTGGCTGCAGGCATTACGATGAATAAAAAATGAAACTATTCCTTTTCTACTGCAGGGTGGACAAGGTATGCCAAACTTGCTAATGCCTTCAGTAAATCGTCTGTGTGTAGCAATACATTGAAACTGAAGTGAATTGGAGTTACATTGTGTAATCATGGGGTTCAGTTCACCAGATGTGAGTGGCTTTTTCGTTGCGACTACTGGGCAGAAATGCTGAAGAATGTGCACGCTGTTACTGAAAGAATAGGCGAAACGTTGTGTGCTGCACGTTTTACTTGTGTTATGCATGTGATTTACTGCACGCGGGCAAAGTTATTGCGGAGCGTGTTTAAAACCAGCACGCGTGCCGGTGGGAGCTATGAAACCACCTCGTGAAATCTCGTTATCTACCACCAAAGAGTCATTAGACTGCATGGTTAGAGGTTTTGTGCCAATAGGATTTCTTTTTTCAAAAATTGCTTTATATGTATATATGTAATAAGCTATGTATATGTGGTGCGTGGTTGCGTTTTTTTAAATAAATAAACGCTAACGCGTGCGCAAATCACAGAATTTTTGTTTACGTTGTCATGGTTACAACCCACGCTATTATTTATTCACTTGCACGGGTCATGATAGCAGTGGTGTACAAGCGTGTTGAAATCTCGTTATGGGATTTGGCACTAATGCGACTGAGAACAAAGTTGCTATCTCTGGTGTTATAAGCGGTCGATGATGTGAAGCAGCTGTGGAGTTTTTATTTCAGCACCGTGTATGCTCGCCGAAACATCCAATTTTTTGAGGGGTTGTTCTCACGCGAATCACACCTAGCAGTTTACTACAACTTTCGACCGTTCGTCCTAAGAGTTACAATTCGTCCAACGTTCGGTTCAGCCTCTCGCAAGCTCACGTATGGTTTGGCCGTTCCATCGGACACGTTGCAGCAGTGCCAGCACCAGCACGCCTTTCCGTTCTCCAATCTCCAGCCTCAACGCGTCGAGGCGTTACCTGCGCTGCAGTCAGGCCGCACGAGGGATAACGGTCCATTGCAGTTTCCTCGCCAAGGGAAGCCAGCGTTGTAGTCGCAGCTCAACGGCCCTCGGAAAGCCTCTCGCGAGAGTACGTAGTATAGCTCTTGCACGCCCGAATGACACCGTCGTTGCTGGTGGGAGGCAGGGGAGGCAGGTGCGCGAGCACTTCTTTTCAGCGTTGCTGCCGAAGCCCTGATCCCTCGACCTCACGCTCTTTATGGCCAATGGCACTTTCCTTGAATGGCCGGCAGTGCGCGGCCTGTAAGGTGGTGGCGGAGTTCTAGGTGAGTGGCTCTAGCTGCTGCTACGTTGCTGTGCTGCTCGTTGCTCCCGTGCTACAGCCTACTTGTTCACTCGTGCGGTCTTTTTTTTTTTTTTTTTGCCCTTTTGCTCAGCCTATCGAGCGTGGATGCCGAAGGCTTTCTCTCGCTCCTTTCATCGTCTTCTTTTCTTCTTGAAGTGTATGTAATGTTGCTTTTCCCGGTTCAGTGCATGTGCGGACGCCGGTGGTTCTTTATTATTATTATCATGTTTTCGTGTCTTTGTCAGAGGCAAACTTCTTTCGACTCCATTTTCATCGCGTGGATGGCCTTTGCCGGTTGCCTGAGACGCTCTGAGCCATTGTGTTCTAAAGTATGCGACACCAGAATGTACGCCAGAATCGGTGGGAAACTTTGCGTTTATTTGTTGTTTGAGTGCTCTCGTAACGGGCAGGCAAACAGCGAGAGAGAGAGCAAATTAAACAGAGAGTCAAGTTGAGACCATTGGCGGTTGAAGGTGGGAGAGGTTGGTAAATGCAGGCAAAGAGGGAAGACATGGGCGCATAAAGACAAAGCAAACACCGCTACATCCAGTCTGTCACTCAGACATGCGCAGTTCAAGAACTGAGGCGCAGCACTCGAGCGGCCTTCTGCTACCTGGAATGGTGTGCTTACCAATCTCTGAGAAAGATCACGTCTCGAATCTTAGGCATTGTTCAGTGCTCGAGAATTGTCTTTTCAGTGATCCACCGGCTCTGCACCAATATCACATGGCATCAAGGTAGAGAGGCAGAGAGAGTTCTGCAGGGGAGAGGAGTAACATGGGGTCCGGGAAGATTGCTTACGCAAAGGCAATGAGAAAAAAAAAAATACGTATATGAACGCGAGATTACAACTTTTGGTCTCTTAGCTTAATGTAAATAGCTTTAGAAAGGTGATGGCTTCTTAACGCTGAATGCGGATGCTTATTTTTAACACAATGCGTTGTGGCATTATCCATCTGTTTGTGTGTAAGTGTGCGCGTATGCCTGTTTGTGTGTGTACTCCAGGCCACGCCTTCGATAATGCGTTAATGTAAGTCCTGAGAGCAAAATATATGAATAAATAAAGCTTTATGGCAGGACCAGCACAAAACCGGAAGTGCGAAGCAGGTGAATGGGAGGGGGCCAGCTTAAATACACAGCAGCCAAGGCACCGGGAGACCGTGTAAAAATCCACCAACGCAAAGAATACAAAACTAAGGCAGAGCTCTGCCCACCGGACGGTATACAGAAGGCCGGCGACAGAAAAAAACAACAAAACTAAACAAATAAGAACCTGCTAGGATAAATGTACAGGGACCAATGTTAGCACGTGGAAAACTTAGCGCCGGCGGGATCAAAGTCAAATTGAAACAGATAGGGCAGCGCTACGCCAGAAGGCAGGAACCGCGCGTCGCGCTGGCACCCCCACACCGATTCCTAATGAACACCTCATTAAGACGGTCCGTGCCGGAGAGGACGCCTCCTTGGACCGTTCGTTTCTCTGTCCCGTTGCCAGGCCAGGCTGTGCAGGGAGCTTTGTGCACATTTAACAGAGGGTGCGCAATCCCCCCCCCCCCCCCCCCCCCCCCGCCCCCCGTCCATGATTACACACGTTCGCGAGCCATTCCTTAATTTGCAGCGCGGCCTCTCTTTGCTGTCCTTCGGAGAGCGTCCGGCTTGCGTGAGAGGCACGGGCAAGTTCAACGGTGTATACGCCGTGACACCGCTCTTGACTGCGTCAGATTTAGATGTATAGTCAGAGTGCTAGCCCGTGCGAATTCATTTCTTTCCGGCCTTGCTTACACATTCGCAAATTATTTTTCCGCTTCCGGCAGAAGCAAAGCTGGAGGTTGCATTCATTATACGGGTTCCTTTTGTTACGACGGACAAGCCATTTGTGAGCCATTTGTACAGTGGAATCTCGTTGATATGATCTTCACGGGAACCGGAAAATAAAACGTATCATCCTATAATCGTATTATCCGAAATACAATGCTTCTATTAGACACTGACCGCGAAATGAACAAAAACGTATTATCCGAAAAACGTATTAAGCAGAATCGTATCAAACGGGATCCCACGGTATATATAAAGATATAGCTCTTGTTCCCACCTATATTTCTTTCTCGCTGTGGTTACTCTGTTTAAGCTACATTTCTCGTATCTGCATTATTGTCTCTGACAATGCCTCGTTTCTTTTGTTTTTTTTCCCTTCTGGGTCTCAAGGACATCAATGGCCATTAGAGTGTGTTATCTTCTCCGCAAACGTATTACCGTTTAAAAAAACAACGCATTATTCGAGCCGTGGACGTCAGTACCAACGCTGGCATGGACACTTTGCGACGCTTTGTCCAATCACACAGCGTTCGTAGTGGTTTTGTTACGTCGATGTTTATCGAATGAAACAGAGAAAAATCGAACTGCGTGTTAACCATTATGCTCATGTTGACTGTTTACGCCAGTAACTAAGTAGAATGTGGTTGGTCACTGCAATAACAGTTCTGTGTCTTCTATGGTTAAACTATGCGCCGCAAGGCGGCGACACCGTCTCGGCCGCTCATGCAAATGTCTCGAGAAATGCGGTATTCTGTAAGCTGAAATAAAATTGACGGGGAGGTTAAAATGCTGTGTTGTTATAAACTGCGGAAAACGGGGATAATTAAGCTTTGACTTCCGGAACAGCAACCACAAGTTTAACGTGTACCGTGCATACACACGCACACGCACGCACGCACACGCACGCACGCACGCACGCACGCACGCACGCACGCACGCACGCACGCACGCACGCACACACACACACACACACACACACACACACATACACATACACACACACACACACACACACACACACACACATACACACACACATATATATATATATATATATATATATATATATATATATATATATATATATATATATATATATATATATATATATATATATATATATGGGCTCAACGAATGAGGGAAAGACAAAGCAAAATTGAACGTATCGATGTCGGTGCTTGCAGTGTTCGAACATGTGCGCAAGAAATATAACATGAAATGAGGATGCGACACGTATATGCATGCGTGGGAACACTAAGTGTTAACCGCGGGTTAATTTAATTCACTTTCTTTAATTTAATCTCCTTTAATTCACTTTCGATGCTAGGGCTATTCTCAAACGCTCTTTTCTTTGCGAGGCCTTGATCAATATTACAAAACTTTTGTGTATGGTTGCCACATCCACTTACAATAACTATCTCATGTTTACGCAGCACATTTCGCGCATAGGCGACAGTCTAAACGCTCCCGTAAACTGCTCATCCGGTTTTGCTAACTCTACAACATATTACATAGCCTTTTCAATAGACGCTACTGTGTGACGCATTCAGAGAGGACGGTTTGAACCTCTTTTCTCGACACACCAGCTGTAGCAATGGGAGAAAGGTGAGCATATTCAAATCGATTGTCTTTGAATGTCCTTATAGGTTGGGATAGAAAATGTGCGCTAATTGATGAGCGCGCATCATCAAGAAAACATCCCTAAAGCGGGACAAGAAATAAGGCGTGGACGCGGCGCTCATTATACTGACTGGTTTTATGGCTATGTGCTTTTGTATATTGCGTTGTTTTTTCCTGGTATACCATATTGTCTTCAGCCCCTACAAACACGGCACTTCGTAGCGTCCGTGCCATCTTTCTTAAGCTGTTTATCACTGATTTTTGTTTTTTAGTGACCGATTGTACGGCAGAGGTTGACGCCTTCAGGTGACAGCGACTGTTTCTCGTCGCATGGCAAACAAAACGAAATCTGGAAATGTGACCAACAGCACTGAATATAGTCGGAGAGCATGAACATTTCGGCACATCAGTCCAGGAGGCCACAGAAGATGCTGGGATTAGGTTGCCACTGAAAACAAACATGTGCAATTTCATATATAAATAAAATTACTCGAAATTGTCCGAGCACGCGTACAGAAGTTCAGTTCTTTCGTAGACGAGTGGACGAACCCAAGTACACATACGTAACACAGCACTTAACTACTTAACAGCGTATATAGCAAGCTTTGACTGACATGACTCACATGTCATCCGTGTAGCATTCACGATGTTCTTAGTTCCCACAAACTCTCCATGTCCAAAATCTTCTCATTGGCGTCAACCTGTGCAACGAAGACTATTTCCATGTCCTTCCGGGTCACGCCGGGTGCCTCCGTTAGAGCGCATTGCCCACCAGGGACGGGCACTAATTTTAACGAATTAGGCAGAAGTGATACGCGCTCAAACGATTCAATAACGTTCCTCGCATTCGCGCGCGCAACAAACCCAACAAAGCCATTCGAAGCGCGAAGCACGTTCGACAATTGTCTCCTTTCGCTGAGCGTCGGACGCCACATTCCAGCTTCGTTTCTTCCTTTTTCTTTCGTCCTTTTTGTCTTTTTTGCTTTCTTGTCTTGCATGCCATCAGGTCGGTGCAGTCTCCTGGGAAGCCCAACAAAGAAGTGTCCGTCTCTAAGCAGGATTTACGCGATGTAGCGGTAAGGAGAGGAAGTGGGGGTGAAGGACAGAGAGAGAGAGAAAGACGACATGGCAGGAGCCAAGCGTAGGGACCATGAAAGTCACATAAGCGGTTCCGCGAACAACGGTGGTAACGGGACCCCGTCTGGCTGCTAATTCCTTCTCTATCTTCTTTTTTCTCGGACAGTTCCACTCAGAGTTCCTTGTAATCTTGGCCTGCAAGGTCCCCCCCCCCCCCCCCCCCCTTCCTTCTACGCTACGCTGGTTCTCGCAGCCCTAGGGACGTTCTCGAAATGGCTTGTAAGGAAGGAGACCACGTTCTCTCCGTAGCATCATGGTGTACCAGCTTCTTTCTTTCTTTTTTTTACTTTCGGTCTTACACGACGTGAAGATGGTTCCTTGTGGGATAATCTCTCCCGCTAATAGCCTGCACCTGGTACGTCGGTGCGTACGCTTAAGACTGGGGTAGGCCATGCTCTAGCTTATTTATTGATTGATGAAAGGACAGCGGTCAGGTGCTTTGTAGTGTATGAGAAGAGTGATAATTTTATCAGTTCAGGATAACGGAATTCTAACATGATATGTAGAAGGAGACTCCCGCAGTAATTGGCTGTATTGGGACCTCTTAACAGAAATATACAAAGAGGGTTTAAAAGAATTTTCAGAAACATAAATTATGCTCTGTAAGAATAAAAATCGCAAATGATGTCGAAATAAACAAAACACGAACACACAAAAATTTATGACAACTGGCAACCATCTGAAATATCTCTGAAAAGAGCATCTTCAGAATTCAATTCTTTAGGTACAAACCCAAGCAGGTTATGACATGTTTTACAATTTAAAAAGGACAAATATAACTAAACATAAAACAAAATCACGCAAAACACACACGCTGTCGGATATTAGGCAGAAATATACGTAGTAATGAGTATCTTATTGCGGTTTTTTTAAAGCTATATCGTGACTGAGAAGATTAAATGAAGTTTGGAATGGAATTCCATAATGAAATATCTGAAAATGAACCGTTTTTTTTACCGTAATTAATTCGTACTTGTGGCCAGATGAAGTTTTTGGAAACTGACATAATATATATATATATATATATATATATATATATATATATATGAGGGACTGGAAAGAATGTTTACGCATTACCTGACGAGTCCCACTAGGACGATCCTGACGTAATTTTTTTTTCTCACAGTAGTGCCTGTCCAGAGAGTGTCTAATTATAATTTTGCTTTTGTCAAGTCTGTGATTTTATGAGGAACACCGAACCAAAATAAAAGTGAAAGTGATAGATGCTTGCCTTTTTTTCCCAGATATAAGCAGGGTGGTGCGAATAAAACCCTCAAGTCATGGCTAATAATGATATCGTTATGGTTCGCTGCATAATTTAAGACAGGGAAAAGAACAAAACGCGTACTGCGTTCTTTCAACGTAGTCTTATTTTTATTTTCGTTTTGCAGGCAGAGATGAGAGAGTGGCGTGAAGATTGATATTCATGAAAAACGCGACTCATTCGTCATTGGGGTGCTTCTTTTCGCGACCTCTTCGCAGCTCATCTGCACTGTGCGAAGGATTCTAGAAAGCTTTGTGAAGATAATTAGGTCCGCCCATACTATATGGTACTGCGATGACATAGGCGTATGCAGGTGACACATATATCTCCTGTCCTTTTAAGTGCGAAGCACTTTAGGGGCCCGGGCTGTTGGCCTCGGTGCCTGTCGCGTGATGACACTCCCAAACAAGTGCTCAAAACATGGTCAAAACAAGTGCAGAATTGATCAACACCGGTTAAAAAAAACTACCATGATTCAGAATAATTTAAAAGACAGGGATAATTAAGCGTTAATATGCATTAATTAACAGAAATTCGTTAAAATCGCTTCTATCAGCAACGGCTTTGGCTCTATGTGCGTGGCGAATTCCCACCAGTTGTGCCTTAGCACAGGTGTAAAAAAGGACGTTGAATTGCTGAACACAAGATAAACACAGGATAAAACAAGATAAACAAAAGGAAAACACAATATAAACACAAGGAAAACACAAGGAAAACACCGGCGAATCTGTGCTGCGCTCTTCCCCAGCTGTCATGTTGAGTGGAACTGCATTACCGCCGAGTTTACCATTGCATTAGCGCCGATTTTTTCTTCTAATATTTCTGCGTGGCATAGGAGATGATAGATTTGGCCTTTTGTACAGCCTATAGGCCTCAAGTCTGTGTTCGTTCCGTTTGTCAATGTTTCTATAAGTAATGTACTGACGAGTGTTCTTCTAGCACGACTGTTTTCCATTATTGGATCCTTGGGAAACAACGACGATGCTATTGTTTTCACATCTATGTAACGGGTGTTTCAGCGAACACTTTGAAAAATTGTTGAAAGGTTGCCGTGGCGGATAGCACAATTCTAGTTCACGAGCTGTTCTACCCGAAGCGGCGGATATTACTTGCACAAAAAATTAAAATTCATTACCGACTAATTAACAGAAATGTTCTAATTAAGCTTTTAACTAGTTATTTTATGGTCCATATTACAATTTACAAATTCTAGCCGTGGAGTTTGCAAGGCGGATCCACTTGGATATAATTCTCAGGATGATACCAGTTTCGAGATAATAATTCCCGAACTTTGGGGAGAAATGCATTGGCGTTCTGGTTACTTTTGTGCTTCAATGCATAAAAACGTCGTTTTGTCTGCGTTCCAATACGGACTCTTTTCAACGTCAAGAGACGAACATCGTCCAAGAACACTCCCTGAGCCTTTCTTGTCAAGTGATTTCTGTAGGAGTCAAAGTGTTGGCAGCTCTCGCTTCATAAAAAAAATCGAACCAGCAGTAGTTGAAGAGAACCCAGGACTCCGCATTCTCCTAAACCTGACGCGCAGTTCTCGCTTGTGCTGGGCATAAAGTCAGCAGATGTGTGAAGTTTTCAAACCTGGTTCACCACGAGTGCATGATGATTCACAACGCTCTATTCTCTCTTTACCAAGTTGGTTGTTAAAGGCCACGCGTACCCTCTAATCTCGGTACATATAAGCCCCACTAAGTAAACGGGGCGTCTTTATAAAAGATGTTTTACTTACTATGTGAAACACGTGTAGGACGAGATTAGGATGTTCCACTTTACAGATCGTGTGTTCTGTCATGCTGTATATTTTAGTGCAGTGGCAAGAATATACACCAATGGAAGAGTCAACGCTGATGTAGATTCGTTAAACGTTGGTTCTGCTCAGTACGGGGAACATTTTCGCAGATACGTCCCACTTAATTAAAGGAACATGCATGGACTACGATGAATACTGTAAGCGAAGTCGATGAAACATTGTTTTTCATGCCTTTCAATAAGTTCAATTGTAGATCAAGTTTTATCGAATGTCAAGTGTTAGATGCGTTCACTGCATCGTCGCACCACATTGTCAAATACCACTGCGCGGAAAATTTCTTCAGGATGTCTTATGTTCTGACTGTAGAAACGACAACGAGCGTGTCGCTCTGCTTTAAGGCCGCCCATGCCGCCATTTAGTTTGCCTGATCGTTCCAAAATTATGCAATATGGCCGGACACCTGCTGAAGTACAACAATATCCGCGAGATGTCCACGATATGATGTCCACGATATGAACAAACTCTCTGAATTAGCTATATATTTTTGTTATTCGCACTGTTGGTCACAAAGATATGGTACTTATTCGAAACTGTAGTGAACTCTTGTGAAAGTGCTTGCTTGACGTCCAGCTTCAGACTACCACCCGACAATAGAATGAACAGAATGACGGGAAGGGCTAATATTTCCCAGGTAGTTGCCTTTATAGTTAGGCTGTTTTGTTTTAATATACTCATGCTAATCACACTTTTTTTGTGCTGCTTTTTATTTTATATAACCCCTCCTCCCTTGCCGCTTGCCTATCGTACAATGCAGCGTAAATACCATAGTTCTATATAGGCCATCATTTGAGAAGCAAGCAAGCGAAAATGAACCTCTTCCCTTTTTTTTTTGCACAAATTCTGTCAGAAAGCCAGAGCACCCTTGAGGGAGGGTCATAAAAATATAGTGATATAAAGTAAAACAAAAGTCATTACGAGTTGCCTTTAAAAGTTCTTGGAGCTCAATTTCTTCAAGACAGTTCTCTGTTGGCTAAGTTTATGCATAAAATTTAGAAAAACAAATACTGCACCAACTCTAATCCTTCTCCTTTTAGTTTTTCATGTCTTGTTTCTAAATCTCAATATTTCTCTCCCCACAAAGTATCCTTTTCTGTTTGCCTTAATAATTTTCTGCCCTTGGCGCTGTTTCGATTTTCCTTCATATTCTAATAATGATTCGCTATTATTAGAACTGCAACGCTCGTTATCCCACGAGCCATGTGATTATAGCGTCTAGGCGTGAGAGAGAATAAACTTCGCTCCCTGCCACGACGGGCTCTGTTTCACGCTAAATTAACTAAAATCGGCCATTGCCTCGGACGATTCGCCTAATTGGACGTTCTCAACTGCGCGCGCCATCGTAGGAAGCAAAACAAAGAATGACGGTATAAATTAAAAAAAAGAAAAACGCTAGAGGAAGCTACCGCGGCAGCGTCAAGAAAGCTATAAAAAACCTCCTTAGGGAATACACCTTGGCGAAGGAACTTAAGAGGGCTTATCGAAAATGGAAGAGCGCTTAGCGATGAATACGGGGGCAGAGGAAAGAAAAGGAGTAAAAGAAGTTAGGCTAAATGCATCCGTGGGCTAATCGAAACGCAGAGCTTCGTTGAGTATTCAAAGAAAGCAGTTCGAAAGAATACTTTTGGGCCGGCTGCACTTCCCCAGTTGGCCTAAATAAGTTTTCGTGGCTCGAGTGCCACGACACAAGTGAACTGCTGCTCTGCTAAGGCATGACGTTTGGGACTAGTTGGATTCACTGTGGTGGTAGCGAACTATACCGACTGCAACATTTGAATTCGAGGGTATTTTAATCGGTGGGCAAGCACTTTGAGTGCGACTGTGTCTGAAAGGTGACCTTACAAGTAAATTTGGCAGTTTCGCCCGAAGGGGTGGTTTGGGGGGAAGGGGGGGGGGGTCGAATCACTGAAAGTGATGGCAAGATGGCCTTGCGCCGAAGCTTCTTAGATGGTTTTCTATGAATACGTGAGGATGCTATGTTGGCGTGACGCAACAGGTGATACAAATGCAGATGTGACTGTCGGGATGAACCCGTGCGTAAGAGAGAATCCGGAACGTGCAGCTAGCATTCCGTTCCCATTTGAACGACAACCGGCGACGGCCATCAGTGTTACAACTGCGCCATGCAAAGAAGCTCACTTGCGAATTAGGAAAAATTAGGAATTAGGTACCGGGTTACCGGAGAGAGGTGAACTCTAGCACCAACGCTGGTAGGTCCCAGTTATGCATGGTAAATGGCTTCGGAGTGCGACTTTATGTGCACTGGGGTTAATATCTGTGGGACGAGATCTCACCAGCAGCGTTTTTGCTGCAGCAGATTCCTCTCCTGTAATCCGGTAGAGACATAGAGCCATTTACTCCTCTTTCTTGGAGTGAACTCTTACTGAACCCTCATGACTTACACGCAGGATGCCGGCATCCTACTCTAGAGTTAACCCCCACCCCCTATCACTCCCTCCCCCCTAGGACGCGAGCGAATCCTTGCCAATAATGTCTACTAGAAGTAATATTACGGTACCCTGTCATATCCAACTCAAATGCCTCTGCAAAGGGGTGATAGCAATTCATAATGCTTGTCGTGAAGTCCTTTCATGATTATTCTTAGTTGAAAGGTTGACGTGATACAAACTGTTTGGAAAACGTTGTAGTTAGAAAAGGAGTGGCAAGATGTCACGACAAGATTTCTACTCCAATCCACGGAACCTGTACACTGGTAATCCTCAAGAAGCTTACGGACGAACTATTACTATCTTTGAAGGCTTTCGAGTTTCAGGAACATAGCAGCTCTGCTCCATGAGCCGAGATTACGTCTGCCAACTTCAGTCGGAGCCTTTATTCCAGACGCGCATTTACATACACGTGCCCTTTAAGTTCGAATCTGCCTTGAGATTTTACTGAAACAAAGACGATGTTCGGGGTCTTCGTTTTCGCAAAACAACGGCGTGCCACTCGCCGTTTGCAAACTCTCGACAGGATATTTTCAGAGCGTATATAATAGACATGTAGCAGGCGCCCTTTTCCAAAGGCGCATTCATTCCGAGGCCCGAGCGAGACTTGATAATTAGGTTGCATTCCAATTTGTTAGGGGACCCGCGCGTGTTTGCAGTTGGCCAATCACCAGCCGTGTTTGCGGGAAAAAGCCGGACAAAGGACTCATTCGGCGGGTTGTTTAATCGAGCGAGCCGTAGCTCGATTTACCAAGTCGGGACGCTGAATACAGGGGAGAGTCAGTCGCCACGTCACTGTGGCCAAAATCCGTGCAGTGAGGTTCAAGCTAGTGAGCTATTATATTGAATCTGCTGACTTTCATGAATCCTTGTTGACAAACAGCTGTAGAAACTCTATAGACTTTTGGGTGTATCTCTGTGTAATCTCTGCATAATTTTTCCCTTTCACGATACTTCATCCAGCTTACGGGATTCCGCAGAAAGGATTTACCATATTTTGTGTCCTTGTGCTTCAAATTGCCGATTAATTCGCCCTCGCGTTGCGATCTGCTAGCCTCCTGGTTAGCTCAGGTGGTAGAGCGACCGCCCCCAGCAAGGCGTTGGTCCCGGGTTCGAATCCCGAACCAGAACGAATTTTTCCTCAACTGCGAAGTGTTCTTTCTGAGAAACCCGTGTGGGTTTCGTTTATAGCTTCGTGCTACGTTCGGGTGGATGACAATGTTTCCCTTTCAATCTCTTACAGGCTATCTGAACGCACACTAAATGATCTAGGTCCTCGTAGTTTTTAATCACTCTAAAGATTCATGAAATAGGTAGTGTGCAAGTAATGTGCCAGGTGGGCCAATTGCCTCTTTTTGGCGAGAGAGTGTCGTTTTGGAGTCCAGTTGGCCTTACTAATTTTGTTGCAGCTGGACTAACGCTGTCCTCAGTGACTCTCGACGTCTGTACTTCTTTATTCGCTTTATGCAGGCGCCACTGATGAGCTATGTTTGCAGGCGAAGTGCGAGTGTAATTGGCAGTGGTAGTTACTCCAAAAGACATCTGCACGTCTGTAGAAAAACTATGTATAGTCTACAAAATTTGGTTTTGTTAGGGAGTTCCCGTTTTGGCTAACCTGCTCGTTGACACGATGATTGATACCGTCTGCTGAACTATAGGGATCCAGGTGAGGCATTGGTGCTACTTGCATATTATTAGATTTCTATCTTATGATCACTTCGCAGCAAATATTTTATGGTCATAGCACACCTCGCTCGTTATTGTCATATATTTAGTACACATATATTTTGCACATTTATGAAGCGACTGATTTCAGGCTCTTTTATAGCCATGTTACACCCTTGTCTCCGCGTATCATTGTTAACTCACTGCGTTGTTTTCGATGTTTTTTGGTTTGAACTGGCCTTTGCTACATTAAAATCAATCAATCAATCAATCAATCAATCAATCAATCAATTATTTAACTGATTTATTGATTGGTTGATCGAAAGCCTCATTTTACGGGCTTTCCGTTGTTTACTGCGCCTAAATCAAAATTTTGATTTGTCAAACTCAAAGAATCAAAAATAGCTTTGTGGTTTGTGGAATAAAACAATCCAAAGTAGTCAAAATTAATAATCCGAACTCTTCCACTACGGCGTCCCTCATAAACCACCATGCTGTTTCGTGACGTTAAACCTCCCATTTTCTTTCTTCTATTACAAACGAGTGACGTGGGAGGTTCCTGGGACGTGTACATTCTGCTGCACATTACTGCGAACACCTCAGCACACCTCGTGGGTTAAGGCGTATAGCGCGAAGTATATCGCAAACGTGGTGAACAGGATTGTTTGCTCGCCGGTTCGTCTGAGCCAGCATTTGTTCCCGGCTTATTCAAAATGAAACACTCCGATTCCTGTTTGTCTCTATAAAGTGCGCGCAAACGGGGTCGGGCCCAAAATTGGTGTTTCACGATGGCTTTATCTCGCTACACCGCCTTCCTTTCATGTTTTCACATCCTTTATTTTCTCTTTTTTTTCCCTTTAGAGCAGCTTCACTAATTTTTTCTTTCTAGCCTGAGGCAATTTTCTTCCGCCTCGGCAATGCAACAGTTTTCTCAAGCTAATTTGCAATTGGAGAAATGCACCGACTGTCGGAATTTCTAATCCAGTTTTCCTGCGCTCCTATTGATTCTATATTGTAGTGAAAAGTGTATGAGAATAAAAGGTTGAGGCGATTGTTTCGAAAGGGAACTCCGTTATTAGAAACTCCTAGGTCGTTGCCGTTCCCTTTTCAAAAGTTTAAGACTAATGTGCAGTCTGATATGAAATCTAATTGCGTTTTTTGCTGATTGTGGTGAATAAAGAAGAATATATTGCTAGAAAATTCGCTTTATTTTGATGTCAAGATTATTCGGAACGACACGAAACCTTACTGTGTTGAAAAAGAATGCTCACTAGTTTGCACAAGTTAACTAGAATGGTTTAGGCACATCTGATATTTTCGCCTTATCTTGCTTAAAATTCATTTTTTTATATGTTACCAAACTTTTATTGCCTGTTTTTACTTCTTGGTATGCAGTGTCCGCCTTCTGAATAAATGTAGTTCCCACAAACCCAATCCAAACATTGCTGTATTCCATCAATTCGAAAAAATTGTGTTGTTGTTTAGTTTTACCAAAGAAATGAACTCTCGCTCCATGAAGCCGACTAGCAGTTGGAATTATGTACTAGAATTACGTCTTGTACTCAGTTAGTATTGATACTCAAATTATTCTGAAAACGTTTTTTATAATGCTTGGTATTGTAAAAGGCTTCTGTACGCTGTACATAGATGGATATAGATAGACATTACAACTAAAAAAAATATATTCATTTACTCTCTGCCTTGTGCCTGACTCGCGCGGGAAATATTATTCGCTTTTTCAATACTTTTACAGTTAGTTCCCACTTTTTTTCCCCGTAGAATATATGAAGCTTATCGCATGAAATTCCCGCGCCTCCAATGAATCGCGGTCAGTGTTACCATTTTAGTGATTATGTCGCTATATATTCAGCTGCTTTCTTATCTGTTTAGCGACAAAAGTCTTTCTTTAGTGACTGGGGACTTTTCTAACGACATGACAGTGCAATAATGGCGACATTTTAGCGACTTCAAAATTAGGCAAATTACTTAAAAGTGGCTTTCCCCCGAGAGCGTATCTTAAAATAAAAAAAAAACTACAAGTGATCCAAATTGCTTGTATGACGTGTGGGTTATGTGACCATGAAGAAGCAATAATTTTTTTTTTCACTTCGGTGGTGTTCACATCGACCTTGTGCTTCACAGCACGGTGGCCTTAACAGGCTTTCCACTGCGCTCGCAAACTACGTGTTAATTTTTTTTTTTTTTGCAGAGCTCACTCGAATGGTTCTTAACACTGCCGCTTTTGAATCTTAGTAAAGAACGCGTGATTGGCGAACGTTTGAAACCGTAGCAGTGAATTAATTTTCCCAAAACTAATACCGATAAGTTGTCTGATGCGATTTAAAGCACAGCAGTTGCAGAATCGCACAGGTCGGACTGTAGAAAACCGTATCCCCCGGTGGAGGGGGTGGGGGGTGTGCTGTGGAGCGCACGTCTGGCGTCTGGTATGCCAGGCGTGCGTTCCTGACCGGCCGTGGGTCTATACATAAATACCAAGCAATTTTATTGCGATAGCCATTATATGGACACTCCAAAGCAGATTTATGCCGTCAGCGTCGCCGTCGCCGTGAGGTTCCGTATGACGTTAATGGCGATGAAATCGTCGCCGCGCTCCGGACGCTGTAGGTGCGAGTGAAAGGGCGCGAGGGACGCGCGCTTTCACAGGGAGCGAACGCACGTCGGAGAGCAAACGCGCGTTTTGCGTCGTTATCCCTGAAGGGCTGCAGAATTAAGCGTCTCTTTCCTCCTTTCCATATATAGAGAGCAAACACAACTTTTTCCGTCGCGCGAAAGGCTGTGGGGGGATGGGAGGGAGGGAGGGGAGGCGTCGTTTAGCTGCGGCACCAAATACGTATTTATATGATGATGATGATGAAAATGTATTTATTGTTGGATGGCTCGAAGGCCTATTATGTGGAATAGGAAGGGGAGAGGGAAGGAGAAATTATAGCCGTCCCAGAAGCTGCGTGTCCCTGGCGAAACCCAAGAGCGAATCCAGAATGGCCCTGTCGGAATCCGCCAATCCAGTTGCCGGCCTAATCCACTCCTCGTAGGAGTGTATTAGGCCGGCAACTGGATTGGCGTATTTATATAAAAACGCTGCGCGCGTTCGGTGCGAACGCGGGCAAAACGCCGACGGCGTCGGCAACAGTTCTGCGCGTTGCTGATGCTGCTGCATGTACAAGTTTATACAGCTGATAAAACTACTATCCTTACTCCGTATATATAGCTCTCTACTAATTGCTATCGCAATTGATGCTTCGCCTTTCGGGTGAAAATGCGACAATATTTATTTATTTATTTATTTATTTATTTATTTATTTATTTATTTATTTATTTATTTATTTATAGCCCAGTACCTTGTTGCGAAAGATGAGTTAGCCAAGACACGAAGCCAGAGAGAGAATGAACTTTAATGAAAAGGATGGCTCAGTGGCCTTAGCAAGGGTAAGGGTCAATGGCGGGGTTCACAAGGAAAAAAACTAAACAACAAAATATTTTAAACGAAACTACACATTCATAACCTGCCGGTCAACGAAGCCAAAAGTTACTTTTAATGCAAGAAGGACGAAGTTTAGGCAAATTCATGTAATAACCATCATTCCATACTGGCTGAATATGCCCTGCTTGCTTTTCGATGTTGGGACTAGCGCCTTAGCGCCCTCTTGTAATTGTATGAAAGTCTATGCTCATCGGTACCTTGGTAATCGAGAAACGCTAATACGCATGCGGGCAAGCTAAAAATGACGTGAGGACCAGCGCTACTTTGTCGACGTTGAGTTTAGCGAGCTTCCGTTCAAGTCTTAGCGCTCGCATCTATGCTCCCTAGCCGAGTTAGAAGCGCATGATGATTCTCAGAAGGCAAAAGAGTCTAAAGAAAGAAACGAAATTGCAAAATATTTTTTTTTACCAGTAAGGGTGGGCGTCCACGTTGTGCTTTTAGCTAGTCGCTCAACTGTATATCTGGAAATAGTTGCCTTTAATCTATCGTCCCTGCTGTTCTCCTTACCTATCATTTTTCAATCCCCTCCACCGCCCTTGCTGACTTCCGTTGAGGTGTCAGCAGACTGCTCTGATAGTTACAGTGCCGCTGGCATCAATTTCCTTCCATTCCTTTTATTTAGTTTGTTATTGCGATAGCAATTACATGGACACTCAAACAAGATTTCTACCGTCGGCGTCGTCGTCGCCGTCAGGTTCCGTATGACGTCAACGGTGATGAAATCGTCGCCGCGCGCCGGACGCTGTATGTGCGAGTGATAGGGTGCGAGGGACGCGCGCTTTCACGGGTAGCGAACGCACGGCGGAGAACAAACGCGCGTTCTGCGCCGTGCTCCCTGAGGGGCTGCAGAATTAAGCGACTCTTTCCTCCTTTAAAATCACCATATATAGAGAGCAAACGCGAACTTCTTCCGTCGCGCGAAAGGCCGTGGGGGGACGGGAGGGAGGGAGGGGATGCGACGTTTAGCTGCAGCACGAAATGCGTATTTATATAAAAAAATGTCACAGTTTCGCCCTAAGGGCGAAGCAACGAATGCGATAGCAACACAGCAATGTCATGTGAAGTAAGGTGAGCGGCTTTGGTTGCAATATGAATTGTAGTAAACATGTGCTGATTAAGTAAGCAGGTGTGCTGCCGGCGTAAGTAGACCGACATGAAGAGAGACTCGATGACCACGAGAAGGCGCGTGTGAAACGGTGGTGTTGATGAGAAGCGCTTCCCGCGGGCAGCGCGTGCGAAGGGACACACCTGTAGCGCTGCACTGCCGACCCGGGCAGCATTGCATGTGTAGCGTGCGTTGGAAAATGTGGCCCGACTATTACTAATGGAATGAACAAGCGTGGTGTGAGCGCGCACAAACAAACATGAATAGATCACACTGAATGACTGCAGACAACGACTGTCAAAACGCTGGCAGCAAGCGCATACGCCGCAGCAGCGGGCGAAGGTACGTGCGGTCTATCGCTTCAACGGAAACTGAGCGGCGAATGCACGGCGCATAAAGATCAGAGCCCTGTGGAGATAAGCGGGGGTGCGAGCGAGCGACGAGCGCGGTTGCTGGCAGAGTAGAAGTGCACCCCCCCCGCTCCCTCCGGCGCTGGCTTCCCGCTTCCTTGCTTGCGCGTGGGAGATTGAGTGCGTTCGCTCTCCGTAATAGCGCGCGTCCCCGCACGCTTCCGCTCGGGCATACGGCGCGCGGCGAAGATTTTATCTATGAGGAATCTCACGGCGACGCCGACGCAGAAATCCGGTTGAAGTGTCCATATAATTGCTATCGCAATAAAACGTTGCGAGGCGAGAAGGTGGTAAAGACTTCCGTCGCTGCTTGACAAGTTACCCGTTCTGATCTCGTCGAAAACTTCCGAGCCGGCCCCAGAGGCCCTGGCAACAGTCACCAACGCCGCGCGCGTTCGGTGCGAACGCGGGCAAAACGGCGACGGCGTCGACAACAGTTCTGCGCGTTGCTGGTGCTGCTGCATGTCCAAGTTTATACAGCTGATAAAACAACTATTCTTACTCCGTATATCTCTCTACTAAGTTGCTACCGCAATTGATGCTTCGCCTTTGGGGTGAAACTGCCACAATTTATTTATTAATTCACTGAACAACCAATTACTACTACTACTCCTACCACTACTACAACCACAACTACTACTACTACTACTACTACTACTACTACCACCACCACCACCAGTACTACTACTAGTCGTATACTACATATGTGGTGCTAAAGCTATGACAACCACGTTATGGTAAAATATGTCTCTGGATATCACGTTGCCGTGTATTTAATTTTGTGATTGAGATATGTTGAACTAAAAGGCTTTTGTTGCTGGCATCGTGGTTTTCGATGACTTCTTCGACCATTCCGATCGTAAGACAGTGAAGAAGAATGCGGCAAAAACTACCAAATGTGGCCAGAGTTACTGCGGCGGCTATCAACGATAGATGTAGCGTTGCAATTGAGAATATCGGCTCAAGCAGCATTATTCCGTATTCGTTGGTGATCATTTATGTTGGTGCGTATGATGACGAAACTGTTCTGTCCTCGTAATTGTAAACCTGTCTGGAATGCGACACGTAATAGCAGGCGCTCTGCTGCAACATGTCATGGCGTTGCTCGGTGCTCTGATTGGCGACTCGGTGGGTTTGCGCTTCTCGCATTTTTCTGCAATTTGCGTATTCCTTCTGCATCTGTTCGGGTGGTCTTCCGCCGGAGCACGTCGTTCCTTCCGCGCCATGTTGTGGCTGCCTCATTTGGAGCCATTAGGAATTGACGGGGAGGTTTATCGCGGAGAGGCTCGTATGGCTTACGTGATAACGCAATATGATCACGCCATACGAACGTGCTCATCCCCGTGCCGTTCTGAAAAAACATTCATGAGCCATTCCACTCTGGGAAGGCGGATGACACAGAGGCGACACAGAATTTTGGACAAACGTACGAACATGTTTATTGTCCTGATCGGTGGTGATTGTGACGATAGGTACGCACACAGATACGCGTATTACCTCGGTTATTAAATCTGCCCGTTACTTAAGACATTGAATGGCTCATGCCCCCTATAAGCAATGGTTCATACTAGGGAGCCTACATGCAAGCGCTGTTTTATTGCGATAGCAATTATATGGACACTCAAAAGCAGATTTCTGCCGTCGGCGTCGCCGTCGCCGTGAGGTTCCGTATGACGTCAATGGAGATGAAATCGTCGCCGCGCGCCGAACGCTGTATGTGCGAGTGAAAGGGCGCGAGGGGCGCGCGCTTTCACGGGGAGTGAACGCACGGCGGAGAACAAACGCGCGTTCTGCGCCGTGCTCGCTTAAGGGCTGCAGAAGTAGGTGTCTCTTTCCTCCTTTACAATCACCATATATGTAGAGCAAACGCGCCTTCTTCCGACGCGCGAGAGGCCGTGGGGGAGGGGGGGGAAGGGGGAGGGAAGGGAGGCGACGTTTAGCTGCGGCACCAAGTGCCTATTTATATCAGAGGCTCCGGCAACAGTCACCAACGCCGCACGCATTTTGAGCGAACGCGGGCAAAACGCCGACGGCGTCGACAACAGTTCTGCGTGTTACCGGTGCTGCTGCATGTCCAAGTTTATACAGCTGATAAAGCTAATATCATTACTCCGTATAGCTCTCTACAAATTTGCTATCGCAATTGATGCTTCGCCTTTCAGGTGAAACTGCTACAACTTTTTTTAAAACAGCGCTTGCATGTAGGCTCCCTAGTTCATACCTCTGTAAACGCGGCCTCCCCATTACGACGACAGAAGAAAAAGTGAAATTCTACGCTGGAATGATGACCGCCAACGGAGCCAGCTGTGGAAGAAGACGAAGACGACGACGAACGCGTGAGCTGTGGCACGAGCGCGTTCTCGCGGTTGCCACTCTCCAACGTTCTCGCCGGGAAAGCACCGCGTTAGCGCATCCAGCGCCTTCTGCCGTCGCTCTTCCGACTGTATGCCGTTGATTTCCGAGAGGTCGGTATCGAACCATATGCGATCACATACTCGGCCGCTTGATCCGAAGTAGCGATCGAGAAAGTAACTCTGGAACTTTGAGAGGGCACCGTCGAATCCCGGCACCGTGCCTTCATGGCGTCGACGTCCTTTTGCGGCATTCTCGGCGTCGCGATTTGCATCGTCGGCTCTTGCACGTCGCTTACGTACTATACCACATCGCGGGCGCGCTCTTCTTTTCGGGCCGCTGGGTTGGCACGACGTCGACTGTCTCTCTCCCGCCGCTACTATCGCTGTCGCTCCTCGTAGATACGATATTGAGAGACAGTTACCGCGTTGCACGTAACCCAACTTTTCACCCCTTACAACAAGAATCTTCCTTCGTAGATACGATGCTCCTCAGGCTTACGGATCACGCGTGGCCTTCCCATAGCAACGGTGGAACGAAATGGTACCAAAAATTCCCCTTGGTCGCCTTATGAGGCGCACACTACGTCACGTACTACGTCATACTTTCACAGAGACACATCATTTTAGATGCAGGTGGCCGTTGAAGCGAGCATATAGAAATGCATTTAATGCATTTTTATCCACTGTATCCGCTGTTTTATCCGCTGTAAAAATGCATGCGCGTCATTACCGTGAAAGAACGCGTTGCGGGGCTAGTAAGTTTATACTTGCAGGTTTAGCACCTTCTGAGGAATCACAAAATTGGTTAGAATAGGGGGTGAGAGGTAGGGTACCAAAATGAAAGCTTCGCGTTAAAGGAAAAAAAAAGCAGAGCATAAGCCGCCAGAGGACGCTTTTCAAATTCAAGCGATAGCTTTGGGTCATTTCTGCCAAGACATGCTTGTTGTTGCGCTTCATTGGTAATCGTCAAGGGGCATGCAGGTGTTGTGAGTCTTGTGACGTATCTGACATATGTGTTGTTATGTGATGCAAGTGTGACGTATGTGAGTCTTGTGACGCTGGATTGCTATATATATAGGCAGTTATCTTTCGTTAGTAACATGCGACCGAGTCGAGGTATACACGCTAATGTATTCAGTGTCCTCGAACCTAAGGTTATACCATAAGGCACGCTGTAGCCAAGGTCTCGAGAAGCGTTGTCTGGGCTAGAAAGTGTTTTTAAAGCGAAAATTCGTTTTGCCCTTTCCAGAACGTTCTTGGTGGTTAGCGGCCAGAGTTTCAGCGCCGGTAGAAAGGCGCGAATGCAAAGCGCGTCCTCTAGCGCTACAGAGTTTCCTGGCCGGCTTCGTCACTGAACACCAACTATGGTGCAAAATGATTTACACCCACACCCTTACATCAAAAAAGGGTGTAAGGGTGTGAGTTATAGACCGACATACACCTGTATTCATTCTTAAGTGCGTAAATAATTTTACTGCGCATAGGACTTTGAGACGCACTTGTTATCGCTCGAACATCTTTGTGGCATCTGAAGGTTTATAGTTGTCGTCCTAGGTCGTGACGTTGTGTTGCGCTTCTCCGTCACCCTTGGCTTACGGTTTCGGTGCTCCTTCGTCACCGAAGTGGACAGAGTACGCGCAGTGACGGTAGCTTCGTATGCGCTGTGCTTTCGACGTTGAGTTCGCGTTGAAGAGGGAGACAGCGCGAAGGTCAATTCGCTCGCTGCTGCAGCCGCGCTTCCTCACTCCAGCTTTTTGACAGCGATTTTCCGCGGACATCGAGCGGGATATATTCATGTTTACCTGTGTGCGCGTGACACCGCGGTTGGTAATTCGGTCAGTAAGTGAATGTTTACAAGTTTGTTTGGCCGATAAAATTACTATCTTTACTGCGTATTGCTGTCTACTAATTTTCTATCGAACTGTAAGCTGCCATGCACGGCGGCTCCACGGTTCTGGCTGACTAAAGGTGTGTCTAGTGGCTGCGTCATTGCACACGTCACCTCGCAGCCATCTGGGTGACTAAAGGTGGGACCTATTTCACCAAAGGGACTCTAATGCTTTCACATTCCCACATGTAAGCAGTCCTAAGTGTCTCTGTCAAAATTTTTTTCTACTCTTCACTGGCTGGGCAGATAGTATTTACTTGCTATTATTGGTCTTGGAGGGCAAGCCGGGGACGGGGGAGGGGGGGGGGGGGTAGGGGGGGCTATCAAATATCTCCTTCAAAGATTGTACACGAAGCACTTTCCGCAATTGCTCTCCGTTCCACCGAGCGCGGGGTGACCGATCACGCTATGTAATCTCTATAACAAAGGTTGTGCAGACACCTCCGTCACGATGAACTAACTACTCGCTCCATATTTAGTAATATTTAACTCGGTTTAGTAGTGATGACTCCTTGTTTTCAAGTGTCGTATTTGACTGTATTTTTTGGGTGTTGACGCCGTGTTTAGGAATCTTATCTTTACGTTTTAAGAGTTGACTCCGTATTTGAGAGCCACATATTTGACTTCATTGAAGAGTGATACATTCTTACAAAAAAAATAAAACAAAAAAAGAAGAGATTGAGAACAAAAATGACCATACATATTGTGGATCATCTTGCACCACCACAGTAACTGTCCCCACTTTTGTGCGCGGAGCCTTCGTACAACGCTCTGCGCACGCCTCTTAACCGTCAGGAGCGCTACGGTGCGCATAGATGCGATGAAGTTTTTTACTGGAAAGTTGCCGGCTCGCAACTTCAAACAAACGTGCACTCAACATTGATTCCGATTAATAATATAAGGGATATCTTCAACTGCACTGGGTGTATTGATTGGAGAATGATTTAAACTCTTGTCCGAGCGCTCACTCTGCATTTGAAATACACTTCATCATCATTCCTTTTTGATTCCTTCATGATTCCTTTCTTTAAGAGTTCGCTTCATATTCGAAATTACCGTGTTTCCCTACATTTCTCTGCATATCTGGCTCTATTGTTATCAGTCCCTTCATTAACTGAATTTTCGGAAGGGACGCGACGCGATGTTGCTCCACGAACGACATAGAATTAAGACACCTTCGGTTACAAAGGCGCATTCCGAAAATATTTTCCATCGCTCGAAACGTTCGCCTGCCTACGCCTAAACTCTAACCTGGTACATATCTGTCGATTCACGTTGCGGCACAGCTGTTATTTCTCCAACATTTAAAAGCGCACTAGCTAATTTAACATAAGAATAAATAAGTGAGATGGAAAAGATAACTCAGCGCAAGTTATTTCACGTTTTCCAATTACCCCGGCACATTCTTTACATCCGCATTGGTCTTTTTTTTCACATTCGCAGATGTTTCTCGGGATTTCGCTCGGAATGCGAAATTCAACGTCACATTAGCTCGCTGGGCCGTTGCGAACGGAATAATTTATTTCGAAAGGGTAACAATCCCAGCGTTGATGGAATTCTAGAGTGCGGGCGATTTCGCCGTGCCATTTCCATTCTCGAAGCTCCTTCCGCTCTCCTGTCGATCGCGGGCTGAATGCCTTTTAATTAAAAGTCGTTCGTGCGCTCCCGTTTCGAGGTGTTTACGACGCCGCATATGAACGCAGCTATGCGCCTACACTTTGCAGCACAGCCGTTCGTTAAACGACTGCTGAACACCTTCAAATTTCCAAGCTGGCTGTTCCAAAACAAATTTAGAAATTAAAGGAAACCTTTGATGCGACGTTACTAGCGTTTTTTTTTGTGTTTGTTTGTTTTGTTTTGGGATGACAGAAATGAGTTTGAGTTTCGTTGTACGTACCCCATGAGGAATTACATATATAGAGTTTGACTGTGACTTAAGTTTTCGGGTTGCGAAGATAGAAATGAAGGTATGCATAGATAAAAGTTTAATCGTAAGAAAGGCGGAGAGGTCAGCCTGAAGTACTTTCCTCTAGCCAGCTACTCTTCTCTCGTGAAGGGGGAAGAGGCCGAAGATGGAGATGGTGACGTCATTTTGAAGGGGCAAAACACACAGCGGGCAGGTCTAGTCATAGCCTTGGAGTCCAGGCCCCCGGCGTACATAAAAAAGTATTGCAATTAGACCTGCACCGTTTTTTAACTAGTTATACAGTCACGTCAAAGGTTCTATCTCAAGTCTTCTGGCAACGGTTGGCTGCCGAGACAGGCAACGGCTGTCAGACTTCGATGTACTGAGAGCAGCACTATAACAAATGCTTTAGAAATTCATGTACATGACACAGCTGATGATTCTAAGGCTCGGTGCATTAGGTGCATATAACGACGCGCGAACGCCACTCACAGACTAATTCTACGCAGGAGACCGGCACTGCTGCGCTAAGGTTTTGGAGGTAGCTGCAATATTATCTTATCTGAGGTCGACTTTGGTGATTTCCGGGTTGCTTTCGGTGCTTTTCTGTCCCTTTTCGTATGAGACTTCTAAAAATGCAGTTGGCGCCAGCTCTTGAATAGGGAATTGTATGCAGTGGTTCTGAATCGTCAGGAGTTTGCTTCGAAAAAAAAAAAAAGAAAACCTTCCTTGAACCTTGAGTGCAGCTTTAGGTGATTGAGTGCTCAATGTCCCCAGTCTTCAATAGCTAAATCATTTCTGAAACCACCCTTCGAAGGCGAGTTATTAATTCGTGACTTTGGAGCAAAAGCGTTAGATTTTGTCTACTTTATCGTTCCCCCCTTTCAATCAATCAAGGTATAGTGACCAGTTCCGACGCGTCTGTAAAAGTCCATCCATCGATGATTGGCACGACGTATTCTGGAAGTATTCTGGCTGTTTGAAATGTTTTATAAGTGGAAGTGCCCATCATATTTGCAACGGCGTGAAGTAACAAGAAAGGAAAAAGGTTTAATAGAATACGGAGGTATGTAGTTTCATCGTGACATTACTCTTGCACATGAACATGTGCCTCATAATTTATTACGAGAAGTGCTTGCACAGCTAGAGCGAGTAATGTAGCCAACAGTAGAAGTTACGTTTGCAAAAGTGCATGTGACAAACGGGAGGTACATGCTTATTATTGATTAATATAACGGATGTCCTGATGCCGAAAAACAATTCTCGTCTCATGGCTAATCTGACACCAATGCAGTGGCGTTCAAGTTAATTATTCATGGCTTGATTGTGGAACATGCAGGCCTTTTTTACAATATAAATGCGTCTTTAATTACGTAGATCAATTATCGATGCAGGCAGCTCCCCAGTGCAGTCAGTCTACATCGCCATAATATATATACGCTTTCACGTAGCACTAAATTGATCTGTACTGGGACAGGGTGCCTGACTATCGAATTCTTGTAGGGCTTGTCTGATTCAGAGGAAAAAAGTGTAGAGCACCATTCACAAAAATCAACTGGCACCCAAAAAACACTTCCTGGCCTTCCTGCCAAAACGACAGTAGGAACGACCGCCAGGACTACGTCAAGATCACGGCGACAACACGGCAATGGCATCGCAACGACCAGGGCGCAAGATATTTAAAATAAGCAGCGGATCCGAAATGGAGTCGCGGGTATACGGACAAACTAAGTTTTATTCCATGACTAACGCTTCTGTCAAGTAATCGTGATAATGATGATAGAGAAGACGACGTAGAACATTAGGAAGGTGTGTGCAGATGGCGCGATGTAAAAGAGAGAGAGAGAGAGACAGAAGAAAGAGGGAAAGGCAGGGAGGTTAACCCGAGGGGAAGGTCCGGTTTGCTACCCTACGATGGGGAGAGAGGGGAGGGGGAGGTAAATTGTACAGGAAAGTAGAGATAGAGACAGAAAGGGAGCGCAGATGCACAATCACAGTCGGTCACTGTCACCGCATACAATCACTGCACAGCACAGTAGCACTTGTAGGACTGTAAACATCAGTTCAGGCTACAGCCGCTTGTCCAATTCTGTAGTCTTCAAAAATTGCAAAAGAGCTTTCGTCGCCCTCCGCTGCGATGTCTTGTGATGGCGGCATTCTAAATGATTTTCTCTGTTAAAGGTCTTCGATTAAAGCGCGCTATCGCGATTGCGAGGAGCGATCGTCTCTGTAAATCGTAGCGAGGACAGTCACAGAGAAGGTGCTGAAGAGTCTCCTCGCTACCACAGTCATTACATGAGGCGTCGTCGGCCCATCCGATTCGGAAAGCAAAAGACTTCGCAAAGGTTACTCCTAGCCATATTCGATAAAGCAGGGTAGCTTCGCGTCGGCATAGAGCAGCTCAGATGCGAAGGCGAAGAGAAGGGTCTAGGTGATGCAGTCGGCTGCATTAAAAGCTTCGTGTGTTCCACACGAAGAGCGTTGTATCACGGGTGAGCATTCGAAGTTTTCTAGCGGAATCTGTCCTTGATAACCGTATCGACTCTTCTATGTCGCCTTGAAGAGCCGACCGAGCAGGTTATCGGCGTGCTCGTTATCTATGACGCCGCAGTGACTTGGAAGCCACTGAAATGTCACGCGGTGTCCTTGCTCAGCCCAGGTATGGATTAGCTCTCTAATCTCGAATACCAGTTGTTCGTGTGGTCCGCGCCGCAAGGCCGATAGTAAAGACTGCGGTGCTGCCTTCGAGTCACTGAATATGGACCATCTTTGAGGTTGTTCCTGGCTGACCAGACGAAGTGCAGCGCGAAGAGCTGCAACTTCCGCAGCCGTCGATGCCGTTGGGTGACACTCTTGAAACTGATGGTAGTGGCTCTCGCAGGGAAAACCACGGCTCCAGAGGAACACTGGAGAGTTGCCGATCCATCTGTATAATTATGTACGTGGTCGCGGCGTACCTCTCGTGTAAAAGGAGCAGCGTTAGCTGTTTATGAGCAGGTGATGACAGCTCAGACTTTTTCTGATTCCTGATGTCGTACACACATTGCGGTAGAAGTGCTGTGAGTGCACATTAGGCACTTTGCCCGTGACCGTTCTCACCGTCTTGCAACACTGCCGTCACAAAGGCCGCAGGCATCATTTTGTACTACGATTTCGGATTATTACACCCGCCTTCCATCAGGCTTCACCCCCGCAACTAACCCATTGATTCCTCCATGGTGTTTGGTGCGCGATGTAAATTTGGGGAAGAACTTTATGCAGCAGACGCTATTATGTACAGCCCAAATCAAAAAGAGGTGCACAGGAAAATTCAAAGAGGTTATCTGCAGTGCTCGAACAAAAAAGGTCTCATGATCCAACACTGGCACAACAAAACTTGTGCCTTGATGAACACAAGTCCGCTTAATCGAACTATTGCCTCCAGAAGTGACTATTAATCAATCACTGCTTATCACTATATCAGAATCTTATCGCTGGCATAATTTAAAGTGTGGTTCAATCTTAAAATACTTAATTAGTACTCGCCCATTGATTACAGGCGAGATATGTGATGAAGACCCGCAGACTACTTTTTTTATACATCGATGTCTGCCTGGTGCATCACTTCAATCCCCCTTTTTTTGTGATAGTCGGAGAAACGTTCCGGCTTTAATACACTCTAACTAGTTAGTTCTTCTATTTAAGAGGGAACCATGTTCTACGTTAGCGGTAGGAATGACGTGTGATGGACTCGGCAGACTGCGCAGAAAGAAATGGTGCTCAACTCGATTAATGTAA
Organism: Dermacentor silvarum; assembly: GCF_013339745.2. Taxonomy (NCBI): domain Eukaryota; kingdom Metazoa; phylum Arthropoda; class Arachnida; order Ixodida; family Ixodidae; genus Dermacentor; species Dermacentor silvarum. Next base: position 46,342,815 of record NC_051163.1, read on the forward strand.
CATTAATCGAGTTGAGATTGTAGTTTGAGTGCCGCTTCGCTAGCGGTGTCAGGTTAGTCCACTACTCATTAATCACGCGGCATATGTGCTCATTGTCTACGAGAACTTTTCTGCAGCCGATGCGTAGACGCCCTTAAAATGATGACACTAATCTCGGGACTGCAGGCTCAAAACTCCGTTAAGCCAGCTTGATTGCAGCAGTATAATTTTCTTCGTGGACCTAAACCCGTGTCCCGGAATCATTAAATTACACTGCTAATCCCAAACGGCTACATAACTAATATAACAGTGATTAGGAAAATGCTGAGGGCCAGAAATGGTCTTAATTCAAAGCGCTTCACATCAAACGAAACGCGCTGTTTCTAGTATTACGGCTGTAGCCCATTTTGTTACTCTATTTGTAGAAAGTTCGTGAGTGAACGATAAAACCCTAGTTTCCATATCTAACGTTTTTTTCTTATCAAGTATACTGACCTAAAACTTCGAGGCTCTAAAGAAAACCACCGTTCGAATGACGATATTGTCAACCCTCATGTCCCTGGCGTCATGCACGTATCTGGAAGGCCACAGTAAGCGATGCTGTTGTAGATGAAGGCGACGTTTTGCGCATGCGCATCGCAATGAAAACGACATTGTCCTTAAGACATTCTTACGCTGTGCGTAAGTTTATTCGAACCGTCCGGCGCGTTACACTGCTAGGTTTGTCCATCGTGGAATAAATTTCTAGGGACGCCATAGTGAAAGACTAAATCAGTTTAGATTAAATATTGCATTCTTGATGAACTCCACTTTTGTTGATTTCGCTGTAATAACTGGGTTATGACAGTAGAACATGTTGGTCTGACGGTCTAAATGTCGGTTTCATTTTCAATTTCGCGCCTAATGGCCAGGGTTGATACGTCAGGTCACGGATTGCGAAGTATCTTTTTTCTCATTTGTGCTGCTGTGGTTTAGTAAAATTTCTTCAACATTTCCATGTTCACTTTATGACACCTTTAGAATACAATGTAGTACATTTTACCGATAAAAGCTTAACTAGGCCAGAGCAGAAGGCATGAAAATCCGTGACGTCATGGTGGACTGGTGCGGGAATTTCAAGGTGGCGTCAACATCCCGTATTTCTTTGTTTCGTCTTTTCTGGCGTACCGAGCGTTAGGTGGACGAGAAAGATGACGACACAAGAGGATCGTTTTGAGCAGTCGAGGAGGAAGAAGTGAGAATAAACAGTAATGGCGACCGAATGACTGGCTATTCTTGGTGTCGTTACATGTAAGAGGGGCTTTTTTGATATTGTGGAATGGTAATATAACAAAACCGCTCAAATCATTTTTTTTCTTTTTAGGGGCCCTTTAAGTACCGCATATCATAAAATCCTGTTGTCCTTTCGTTGCCCGATGTTCTGTTCTTGGTTGCTTGATTCTTTCATTTGTCGTTAAGCTTAGTTTTCATCGCCATCAGTGTGGCTCACTCTCTTCCGTGAGAATGAGCCATTTCTTGATATCTTTGAAGCACAGAGTTAGTACACTGACTCGAGAGGAAAAGCTTCGCGAAAAATGTGGCAACCGCAATGATTCCGCCATGTTGCTACCCCTCATTTCTGTAACGCTAGCTAAGCTCGAAATATGATATAAAATACAAGCGTTTACACGTATCACGTACGTATGGACAATCTGTAAAGTTCATTCCGTATATTTTCTAGAAACATTTCATGGCTATTTATAAACTTTCGATGCAAAACGCGCGGTGAGTGAAAAGGTGTACTTGAAGGTGGCTGAACTAGATGGCGTCACCATACCGGGGGAGGCTCGCGATCGCGTTGATTGCGCGTCTCGTCTGAATCGCATCTCGTTGCCCGCGCTTGAGCGCCTGCACGGCGTAGCAACATGGTGGCGCCATTGCGGTTACCGGTTCCGATGGATGGAGGCTGTGGGAGCTTTGCCTCTAGAATTAGTTATATTAACTCTATGCTTTTAAGGGAAGAGCGCGAAGGACGGGACGGGCGAATGCGAAACACGAGCCATTGTGTTTGCCACTCGCCCGCGCCTTATTTTGCGCTGTACTCTTCAAAGATGCTGCCGTACTGGCTAGCTCGGATCTAGACCATAGTCTTTGTTTTAAGGCGGCAAGAAAAAACAATGGCTCTGTCCACAATGCGAGGCTGCTTCTGTCGCAATAAATGAGTCCATAGTCGGAGAAATAACTCAACTCGGCTCTTTTCTCTTCTGTTTCAGTGCCGATGATAACAACGGTCATGCATAACCCGTTGTGTCAGAGAAAAATGTTTAGTTGAGAGTCAGCAACTCTGTGTTAGTTATTCTCATTGCGTCGTTCAGCTTTATTGCGCTGTTCTCGCCTGGACTTGCTGACTGTGGCGAAAATATTGTTTTTGTCCGGTGGCGGCGAGATCTACAACGACGGTCAGCATCCGTACAGCCAACTCCGCTCGTTGGGCTACACCGTGGGTGGTCGTAATGATGAGGAGGCCGAGGAAAGCGAGAGAAATGGCATCGATAATTCACAGCAACTGGTGACACTGAAGATAGAGAGAGGGGGGGGGAGAGGTAGAGGGGGAAGTCGAATGCGAAGCGGGTCATTAATCTCTTCAGACGCTCAAAACTGCCGAGTGGCCTAATTGGCTCCGGCTTCGTATAAACACGCGTACGAGACAAGTCGGCTTCCCCATTAGCGTTCAAAAGCCATCGGCGAAATATGGCGCCACGACGACGTTGTCGGCGATGCACCCACACGTGCGGCGTTTCACCCTCTCCTTCGCTGTATGTTTCTCCTCCTTCTTTGCGCCATTTCCAGATTCACTCTCTCTCACTTCACTCGCCTCTTCGGTCCAGCTTTCAGCCACTAGCGTGTTCGACTTCATAAGCTAACCCCTCTACACTTCCGTCCCCCTTTCCCCTTCCAAGATATATATATATATATATATATATATATATGTGTGTGTGTGTGTGTGTGTGTGTGTGTGTTTGTGTATTAGCGTAAAAAACTTTTACATCTTTTTTCACATGTGAAATCCTTACATCCAAACAAGGCATGCGTGACTGACAGAACGTATGTATAGACAGGACGTATATAACAGACATGTTATGTAGGTTCCAAGTGGGATTCGTTAAAACTTCTTTCTTCTGAGGTTTCTGAAAAGGGCTGCTGTGAATGCGATGTTCTATATGACATTAGCTGGTGCAAACATTTCCCGTGTCAGGGTTCCCTTTTTGGGCTACGTGTTTGTAGTCCCTGCCTCCTCTCTCGTCTACTAGAAATCAATCACATAAATCATAAAGTCTACTTAAATCAAAATTAAATATGTCAAGAGTTATGCGCGGTATTTGTGCACTTTCTTGCAACGCATACCTACGTGTCTTCATTCACCACGTCTCTTGATTCAGCATTATTTCTTATACAGGAAAGCAGTGCCGTCTATTATAGCTACTGATGGTTCCGGTAGTGACATGCGTATTGCCATTTTGACACATTTGTTATTGATTGTATCACGCAGCAAATGTTTTGCTCTGTTCACATCTCTGGCATCTCGGACTCCTTGTTATTGACTGTCTCAACAAGTTTTGTCTTACAGGCCGTCGGCAAGTTGTTCGTGAAACCTCTAAAAGCCTACTGTTAAAACACCCATAGGCTTCATGAATACTGCACAAGTTAAGTCTTGAAGACGTGCCCTGTCTTTACTACTCCGCTTATTGAAGACTTGTGGGGCAGTTGCTTGCGTACGAAAGTCAAGGCAAAAACGCCCGTGTGCTTGCGTTGTAGTGCACGTTAAAGAACCCCAGGTGGTCAAAATTATCCCGGAGCACTCCACTACGGCGCGCCTCATAATCAGAACTGGTTTTGGCACGTAAACAACAACAACAATAAAATGTGTTAGATGATCGTCGTGAAAGATTGCTTCACAAGAACTCTGAAGAAACATATATGCCCTTCCGCAAGCACGATGTTCACATAAGGGAACGATTGTCCAGCTGCTCTACTAAGGTAACGTTCGCTCAGAATTTTTCTGTTCCGCATATCACTGATCCTGCACGCTGCTAAACGACAGGTGCTGTTCTCCTTTTCAGGGCACAATTTCACGAGAATAGGATAGAACTTCGACGTCACAATAATCACTTCAGTTTGATGCTTCGTGGCCAGGTGGGCAGTCAGTTGGGCTTTGTTTTCATCGATGCCTCCGCGGCGACGCAAACTTCGCATAGCTCCATCATACAAAAGAAATAATAATAATTGAAGGTTCCTACGGACTATAGGTAAAGCCAGCAGGCGCCAGCCACTATTAGCAAGCAATGTATGTCGTCATTGCTTGTCGACAAGCAATGACGGCATCATCGTCACGTCGTCGTCGCCAATCCGCCATTGTAATTCCATTGTCATTATTGAATAGTCGTCACAGAGTCATCGTCATTTTGTCGAAATGATTCCAGTGTCGTCATGACATTGTCTGCATCAGCATTTGAGTCGCCGGTGCGTGTCTCCGTGTCTTCATGCCCTCATGGTCCTTCCATCGTCCTGATTTATCAGTGGTCGTTCCTTGGCACGTGCACAATCGAGCGCAGCAGGTTAACGTTGAGCGTTGTGGATTCCCAGTAAATAAAATGCGTCGAACTGGGTCACGTGATCTCTACTTTCAAGTGTTCGCTAAGCAGGAACAAAGTTCTTCACAAACGCCAATGTCAGCTTCACTTCAAGCCCTTCCGACAGCGCGTGGGCTCCGCGGATTTTAATTTTTACTGTATTTACGAGAGTGTAATAGACATAATGATGTCGCATAAGCCTCGGAACTACATTGATTAACGATAATTATGTGAGTGAGCAACTAAGATCAACAAACATAGTCCTTACTGAAGAAGAATTGAGTCATGAATACTTTACGTTGTAAAAGCAATAAAAGATAAAAAGTGGACTAAGAAACGATGCAGCACTGGCAAGAAATCAAGCTCCAACTACTTCATACCGTATTGGGTGCGCCAGAAGTTGGTACATGAAAGTCTTCATCCTTTTTGTGCCCAGTTGCGTACGTCCTCGTGCTTTGCCGGCACAAAATTCTCAAAACGAATTTCTCTCTTTCTCTCGCAAAACAACACTAGAAAAATAATGTCGCCGCCTCACGCTGTAATCTTTAGCGTTACGTCAATGTAGTCTTCTCGGTTGACAGAAACGGATATTGCTCTAGAAATTATATTGTGTTATAGATATTTAGGCTAGATGATGGTACGCATCCTAGATACAGCTCACATCTAGTCATGTCACTGGTTCTGGTCCTTAGTGCTTCCTCTCAGCAGGAAGATTTTAATTGGAAGCTCTCTCTTGACAGCGCCCAACTACTGAAATCGACACTAAATCGACACTGTGTTATTAACTAGAAAATCCACTCGTGATACCGTCATGCTAGCAGCCCTGTGCACCATCCGATAAAACTGCCGCATTGACGCGGGTTTTTGCCAAGTGTATCGGGAGGCCCGGAGGCTCTACTGCCGTGATCGGCGTGATGTACGACAAAGTGCTCAAAGATCATCATTTTGCTGCCCGTTCCAAGATTCTGCTGTGCCTCGTGATTCTCTGTTTAAGATCTCGCAACTCCTTGCGGGTAGCTATCCGGAGTTTACAAACTAGTGCCTTTCGGTATTGCGTAGTATGTACTACCGACCCAAAAACGTTTACGGACCAAGGGATCTCACAGAAAGCTGAATATCTCCGCAGCCTCAAATCGCAGCCTGGTATTCCCATTTCCAGCCTCTACTGGTATATGCGAACAACATTGTGATGTACGGTTTTACTGGTTACTTTTAAAGGCTGCTTGGATATTTAGCGTTTTCCGAGATCCCGTGGTCCGTAAACTTTTTTTGGTCGACAGTACATACTACGTAGCGCCAAGCTTGCAGGTTAAAATTTTTATTGACTCACCCATCTCCATCTGAACTTGTCTTCAGCAATGGCAACACAGAAGAATATTGTCGCGTGTCGCCATCTCGTCTCGCGACGTGTATGGGCTCAGTTACGCCAGCAAAATTTCCTTGGTGACTCTGTCACAAAATTTTCGAGGCTCACGCTACGTTTCTCCCTGCAGTGTTCTTTCTTTAAATTAGTGTTCTGCCCAGTTCTCATTATTCTTAGCCCGCAATTTCTTTTCTGTTGTCATGCGAACGCAGCCAAACACAAAACAGACGACACAGAAGGGGTGTCGATGGGCTGAAGAAATTTATTGGCTCAATTCGGAGAGCCCTTTAGCGAAAAATAAACGCTACAACTCCGTGGCTATGGTAGATACTTCGCGTTTGGCAGTCGTCGAATGAAAATTGGTCCCTATTTATTTTTGCGTCATCGATCATTCTGCATAAAGCAACCGTGATCATGAGAACTTTGGAAGTTATTACAGTAGTTGCGTACACTTCAATAAGACAAGCCAGTACTTGTAGAAAAGCCTAGAGCAGTGGTGACGCAAGAGCGAGTGACGTATCGAGGGTATGTCGCGCAAGAAAAAAAAAGAAAAACTTTATTACACCAAATACAGTGAAAAAAGAAGTATAGTATGGAAACGAAAGTTCGAATGAGAAACATGAATTTAGCAATAGTACGGCGCGTCTTACAAGAGGTGCCGACTATTTCAGAATCTAATCCCTCCTACGAAATCTTATTGTGGCGAAATTTAAGAAATAGCGGAAATTTCGAGAGCGTTACATTGAGCAGGAGAGACGAGGCGACGTTCGAACAACGTGCAAGCGAAGATTAGAAATCAATTGACGAAGAAATGTTGCAAGCGCGCCCACGCACTGAAGCCTTTCTTTCGACGCGCCCACATTCGCGCGTTCAAAATGAGATTTCTCGCGGGGCGTTGAAACTTCGATCGAAAGGTTTCATTTCTCGTTCTCTCACGAAACTGGTGTGACACCAAGAGTAAGGCTGCGTAGCTGGTCGTGTGTGTCACAAATTTTCCCGCGGCTTTCTCCTAAGAGTTTCTTCATTTCAGGAAAGAAAGGGGGGCCGGAAACCTTCCAGTCGCCACAAAGAATATATTCGAAACCGTACAACAAAATGCAAGGTACGAAGTATGCACCCACTCATGGAGTTTGTCCTGCCGGTCAGAAGGCTGTCAAGAAAAAATATTGTTCCGGAGAAGTGAGGCCGTCTGAACATGCCTCGTTTATTAAAGAAACGGACATATTAGTTTTCTATATATATATATATATATATATATATATATATATATATTTATTTGCTCGAGCTGTTGTGCCAGCTCTGCAAGAGTTCTTACCGCCTACTGCTTCGCCGACCGGCTCATACACAATTATTTGCCGCACCATGGCTGTACAGACGTGAAACGTTCCTTTCGTACACATTTTGTTATCCGTAGTATCAGTAGAGAATTTGCGGAGTGTTAATGAATGCTTTTCTTAGATAACACTCGCGTGGAGTACCGAGCAAGTAATCAGAGAGGGGCCTGCTGTTTCTGCATGAAACACAGATCTTTCAGAAATGCACTTGCCGCGTCTGGAAGTTTGCTGGACCTGGAAATGAAAAGACACGTGCTCAGCGTATCTTACTGCGGAATGTGTAGTTCCCGTCGGGTTTTTCTTTGATATGATTGAGGGCAGTAATTCAAGGAATATGAAATGTAGGAGTTATCATGTTGAACATTACAAAGGGCAGGCGTTTAAATCTCAACAATTAAGGACGTCCCAGCACACACCACGTTTTTTTCTAGAGGCAATCGTCTGCGACGATGACAAGAACGTAACCAACTAATGAAAACGAAACAGTGGGAACCGAAGGGATGCGGATTTTTCGCCCCTGCTCACATTCCATCACAAACTCACCACCGCTTTTGTATGGCATATATTTTATCTTTGAAATGTTCCTGGTTCAAACATATGAACAAGAGAAGGATCCTCTCCCCCAACAGTATACGTTTTTTGTGGATCTGGAACATTGCCTCAAGGTTGGCACGTTATTTGTACCATGTTTTGTCGCCTTATTCCCAGGGAATTTCATTGAAAGCCTCGGCAGTGAAGCGCGCCTCCTGGCTTTTCTGCGTTTCAGTCCTCTGTGTGGCCTTCGATGCTTTCAGGGCCGATTTAAAACAGAAGAACCTGAAAAGGCAGTTCACAAGGTGCTGATGGTTGCAGATTTGCGGATATTTAGCTCAGCACGTGTGGATACTGGCGAAGGTAGTACGATTTTTTGGGTACGGGCGGAAATCCAGTAATTAATTGGCAGAATTGCGAAGAGCTTCAGCGATCGTAGCCATCGATGATGCTACACCCTCGATGAAACTGGAAGTAATATTTGAGGCATCTCCACAGGCGAGTAGAAGTATGGAGACAAACTTTGCAGAGTAGTTAATCAACGAAGTTGCAATGAATCTTGATAGGACGGCTAAACTCAGCAGTCGCCGGCGAAGGGACCTGTAAAAAAATTCAGAACTCATGTAAACAACTTTTATTGCGATAACAATTATATGGACACTCCAACCGCATTTCTGCCGTCGACACCGTGAGGCTCCGTATAAAGTCCAACCGCGATAAAATCGTCGCCGCGCGCCGTTTGCTGTATGTGCGAGTGAAAGCGCGTGAGGGACGCGCGCTTTCACGGAGAGCGAACGCACGGAGGAGAGAAAACACGACGTCTTCCGTCGTGCGAAAGGCCATGGGGTGATGGGAGGGAGAGAGGGAGGGAGGGGAGGCGACGTTTACCTGCGGCACCAAATGCGTATCTTGCAACTGGGCGCAAGGGGAACTGGCGACTCAACATCCCATTCGAAAGAAGGAAAGCGGGAAGGCAGCGCGGACAGGGAGGGGGGGGGGCAGCTTCTACTCTGCCAACAACTGCGCACTTGTACTTTGCGTCTCCACACGGCTCTGACCTTTGTGTGCGCTGTGCTTTCACCGCTCAGTTTCCGTTGAAGCGATAGACCGCACGAACATTCGGTGGCTGCTGCAGCCGCGCTTGCTCACGCCAGCGTTCTGACAGTGGTTGTCTGTGGTCATCGAGTGTGATCTATCCATGTTTGCTTGTGCGCGCTAACAATATGCTTGTTAATTCAGTTAGTAAGCGAATGTGTCCAAGTTTATGCAGCCGATAAAACCACTATCCTTACTCCGTATAGCTCTCTACTAGTAAATTTGCTATCGCAAGTGATGCTTCGCCTTTCGGGCGAAACTGTGACTTTTTATGACTCTGCTTATTTGGTTTATCGCTTTCATGTATGTAATTTCTGAGAATGGAGGGAAGCACAAGAATAATCACGACACATATTACCGGTCAAATTTTCTGCACCGCAGTTAACGCTGACCGTTCCTGGAAGTTCTATTCCAACTTCTTCTTTCTTAGCTATATATCATCATCATCATCATCATCATCATCATCATCATCATCATCATCAGCCTATATTTTATGTCCACTGCAGGACGAAGGCCTCTCCCTGCGACCTGCCGGAGTCATGAGGGAGGTAGTGGCCGAATACTGCACCAGGGAGGCCAATTCTTGTTCTGGTTAAGCTATATATATTGCATAGTAAATTTGGTACATCTGACAACGATTTCATTTCATTCATATTTTTATAACGATGTGCATTGCTTGCACGGCTCACGGAAAGTACGCCAAGTTTTTCTTTCGTTTCCGTAACAAGGTTCTGTTTACCTTTGTTGTCGTCACTTACCGGAACATTCTTTCAAAGTACCTTTTACTGCGGTTCAATTCCTCACATTATTTTTTCGAGTACCAAACAAATTTATTCATTTGCTTCTTTTATTTATGCTCTTATCTGTCTTCTGCACATACGCCTAACTTGAGATATTTGTTAGCACATCGGAGCATTTGTTTACGTCCCCTAATGCCTAAGCCGTTTCTTTTTTTGCACGTCCGTTATCAGCGCCCTCTTATGTCTGGCTGTCGCTTTTTGTCTTGAATACGGTACTATTGCCGGCTTTTGGACTGCATGACTAAGGAATGGAAGCATACTTGCTCAAAGGGCTGTACTCGTTTCTAAACAAGCGGCTAAGAAGGAGAAAAGCTTTACTAGGCAAATTTTTCTTGCTGTTTTTACCGACATAAAGAAAGAAACACGTAACTGCCAAACTTCTATAGCACCTGATTTCTTAGCCGATATACGCATCTGTTTTAAAAGCAGCTCGCGTCTGGCTATGACGTGAACGTTTCCGCGTTATCGGTTCTTTTAGTTTACCTTTAATCAGCCAGCACTTCCTATTCAACGCAGCTGCCGGGTGTTTGCCTCCACTTCTGGCTTCCTTTATGTATTTACTGGGCTTTCACTTCGCCACGAGGCTTGTTCGTTTGAGCCAGCCGTGGCTGTTTGCGCCTGTATCGCAATATTTTCCGACGCCATGCGAATTTTCAGGCATTTGTGCTACCTTTTTTATATGATTCCTGCACAAATGTCATACTCGTATATAATTCTCGGTCCGTGGCCTGGCACTGCAACTTCGATGCAGACAATGGAAGCGCTGTTAAGTTCCCGCATGACACGAAAATACACCAGCGGCTCTTGTAGGGCCACCGTCTAATGTACGTAAGCATTCACTCCTTCTCTTTTTCGCATCATTTCCCCAGCCGAATAGTTGCACTGTCTTAAAGCGAAGATTTATGTGTCGAGGCGACATCGTATATGGTTAGGCGAAATCGCCTGTGTACAGAAAACTAGCATCATCAGCGTTGGCTCAAGCGTCGTCGTCTTCTTCCGCAGCTGCGTCGTTGGTGCCCTTCGGGTTGCGTTCGTGCTCGACACGCAGTCGTGCCACTCGTATGGTATGGTATAGTATTCCTTATCTGATGGCGCATACCCACTGCGGGGGATTGGCCAAGATTTGGAGAAAATTAGGCAACCTTCGTTAATACTAAAATTGGTAAATCTAACTGGAGAAAATGAAAAAATATATATGTAAAAGTTTTATGAATTTATGAAAAAAAAAATGTGGTTGATCCCTCTTATATAGGAATCGGTATAGAACACGAAAGTGAAACGTGTCTTCACAGAAGTAGTGTAATGTTTATTGCACATTGATATATAATGTCTATTGGTGTTTTGTGGCTAAAGCGCCCTTAGGCGTTGATGCACCCACGCTGACGCCTGGTGGCACGTCTCCTCCATCACGACTACCAACGTCGATGACCATGAGCAACCGTCGTGCATATGGAAGCTGCACTACGCTGCACACGCTAGCACAACGCGAAAGACGAAGCACGTAACTGACACACTAATACAAGGCGCAAGACAAAGCACGTAACTGAATCGTCACCGAGTCAAATCAGCGCGTACAGCGCGTCGTAATTGCAGCCTCCGCGATCAACTTCAGAAACATTTTCAGAGCTAATTGCGGAGGCCGCGCTCCGCTGTGCTGAGTACGGTGAACGCCACTACCAACGCCACCTAGGTGGCGTTGGTAGTGCTTCTTGATGCCAGCGTCCCTTCGAATGCTGGCATTGAGGCGTCGTAGTGGTGAGACCACCGAAGCGTTCACTGTCGGTGCGCGTTAGTGTCATAATGCAGTACTTCTCTTTTCTGCTCGTAGGCGGCGGCACCGCCCCGAACAAGAGCGCGGGTACACGGAGGAGTGTTAGATATATAAGGCGCGTCTGTGTAGATCTCTGCAAATGCGTTTGTGGCGCAATGGGTTAAACGCTCGGCGATCTCTCGTCGCGGACCGAGAGGTCGTGGGTTCGATTCCCAAATTTTGCATGTTTGTGGAACTTTTTCTTCTGGTTTCTTTCTTTGTATTATGTTCTATGACGTATTTCCGTCACGGAAATACGTCAGTGAAGTCTTGGTGGACCCCGGCATAAAACACTTTCGTGTTAATATATTTGAAGCACTTATAAATTCCTCCACAGCTGAGCAAATATGCCACTGCTCCCGCGTTCGTCGTCGTCTTCATCCAGAGCTGGCTGCGTTGAGGCTAATCATTCCAGCGCAGAATTTCCCTTCTCTTCTGTCGTCGTAATGGGGAGGCCGCGTTTACGGGGGTATCAGCCATTGCTTAAGGGGGTATGACCATTCATGGTCTTACGTAACGGACAGATTTAATTGCGAAGCAATTTAATTTCGAATAATCGCAAGCGGCAGTGGCGGGCGAATGCTGCTAACCACGCCGCCGAGCAAACTCGTGACATCGAACACAAGCGACAACGGCGGACTGTGGGCATAGCGTCAATGACGTCGTTCTCTTTGTCGCAGCCGAACGTGTAACCTCATAATTGAGAAATGCTTAACTAAACCCTCGGGATTAACCCAGTGATAAACACCGGGGACCCACGTTTCAGCTTCGCTGTGAACCATCTTCACCGAGTGGAAGGGCCGACGTATGTTACTATCCAGCTTCGCCTTGCCTTTTCACTTGGGGATTGTTTGTCTCAGCTTGGCCATTGCCGTCGCCTAGGTTATTTTCGGCTTTCTATTGTGCTCTTAATAAACGTGCGTGACTCGTTCTTCTGCTCCCCAATAGATTTTCTGTGTGGCTCTCCTTATTCCCACCTGTTCTTTTCTGTCGGCTTTTTGTCTTTATTGCGTCGTTTATCATCAATGTGACAGTCCCTCTCTCTTGGATTTCTCGTATCGACGATTCCGTGCTACCTTATGGCCGTTATTTGCTCTTTTTTCTGTTGCTTCGCTCTTCTCCCTGTTTCACCTTTGTATCGAAATTATTGCTTTTGGAAACTGGTCATGTGGTACCGTGTGCGTGGCCCCAACTTCGCAGCAGGCAATACGGCAAATGTCGATGTTACCACATCAAAGATGATAATTTCTATGTCGTGCTGACCGCTGGTAACGCCCACACATATCACAGGCTGTTAGATACGGACCCTTTATCTATAGCATCGGTCAAGTTCTCCGAACGCAACCACTCGCCGTCGCCTGTCAATTATGGTGCGCAGGTGCGTGTCGACCGTTACATAGGACCCGTCAAACAGGTTGGCTATCCCGACCTCATGTGCCGCCCCTGGAGGTTTTGTCTCCCTCCTGCGTGACGCCTCCCGAGAGTGCAACGGGAAGCCGGCACGGCTCTAGGTAGTTGATCCAGTTCCGCGAAAAGTTGCTTGGCTACTCTGGAATGTCGATCAAGCTGAGCGCCTACCAGGCGAGGAGAAAAGTGCGGACGAAGGCAACCATCGGAGAGCAGAGTCCTTGGAGTGTCCCCGTTGGCCGAAAATGACGCCACTTGCACGGGGCCTACGATTGAATGAAAATGACGACACCAGAACGGACTCGAAGATTGGCTGAAAATGACGTTACCCTTACGGACTGAAGGGGTTATAGGTGAAAGAAATATCGAGAAGACATATGTTCTTCATGCCACGGGCCCCAGCGTCCGATTTGATGCCGGCCGTAACGATGACTCTCTTGCTGTTATTTTGCTTATTCTACTCCTTTGCGTAATGTAAATAAACCTTAATTTCTCTCAGTCCTCCGCAACGTCGGCCAACTGCCGCACTCAACGGCAAGATCAAATGAGGCACTCTTCGTGCCTATCTCCTCATCTGCACACATTTACTGATACCATCTTTCGGCAAAAGTAAAAACAAAACATTACAGAATGTAGAAACGTCGATGTCATGGCAGATAATTTATTCGATTCATGTGTTCTCCTTGATGAAAGAGATAAACCTTGTTGAATACGTGAGATACCTAAGCCTGGAATGCCACTCCATTTGCGAAGAGAAAGGTGAGATAACACATGGGCCGCAGATACGCGCACATAGCAAACACAAACGCGCGGACGCAACCTAAAGTTGTGTACAGATCATCATCAGTTCCCGCTGCTCCTGGCAGCCCAAACGGCGCCCTAGTTTGGTGCAGCATGCAGAGTCTGGGTTTTCACACGGTTACTCACTGTCCGCAGTTCCAGGGACATTCACGTCACGAATGCTGCGCAGGTTTCAAACGACTGTCCATAAGCTAAAAATGAGCGGCTACTGGCAGGCGGAGTACTTTGCAAGTTGTACACAACAATAACCCGTACGGCGCGTCATCAAAACGCAGCCGGGAAGATCGGAATCTTCTTGCACGATTGTGGGGAACGTTGCTGTAAACGGCAGTAAGTCGGAGCGGGCTAGACCGAACAGAAAGATAGGGGCGGTAGCGTAGGGGAGACGCTATAGTATAAGGCCTTGGATGACGCTAATTGGGAGGATTGCCATCCAAAACGGAAGCGCTCTGTTTTTCTTTTTTTTACTATCTTTGTTGTCCTCTTCTGCGTTCGCGATTCGGATTGGTGCAGAAGTAAGGAACGGCGCAGCCTGCTGCCTCGTTAGCGGAGCATCGTTCGTCCCGCTCGGCTCAGCTGTTCTCGTGTGGCAGTTCTTTATGTTGGGTCTTTGTCGCTCCACTTGGATATTCCGTCTTTCGCGCAGAGGAAGCGGACTGCGTTGTGCGAGCAACCAGCGCGGAAAGTCAACATCCAAATGATACCAAGGGAAGCCGTACGAGGATTATCAATGTTGCTTCTTCTTTTTTTTGTTTGTCGTCGTTGTTTTGTTGCGGTGAATATATGCCTTATTACTTTCGTGTAGTCTTACGAAAGGCGCGTGAATAGAAAATAGAAGAGAACGGATTGGTGCATAGGGTGGGAGAGAAACTCACGCAAGTCAAAACGCACATAGAAATGCGTTTAATAACGTTGTCTCCCAAATAACAGGAGTACCTGCGCGTTTAGTGACGCATATTTTTCGGTGGCTAATATGTTTTCTGCGTGTATTGTTTTGTCACTGACTTTAGATTGAATCGCACGGTACACGCGTTCAGCGACGCCTCTGGCAACAGGAATATCGTTTGTATGCAGTATTCCTGTTTGCTTGATACTGGAAATAAAGAAAGAAGACAAATAATTACCTTGCAAATTTCTATTCTCACCGCAGCACTAAAGGGCACGCCGAGAATAGGAAATTGTCTAAAGGTGTTTTGAATTTTCAATGTTTATTTCTGTGGAGGTAGAAATATTTGGAATAAATTTCCACAGGCAGCTTGAGTGGAAACTATGGATAGTGAGGGCTAGAGCACAAAGTAGGTATGCAGTAGTGTCGCTACGGTAGCAATCCGTATCTGGTACATTTGGTGTTGTTGCTCAAGGAATGAAACGCCACAGGGAGCATTTAGTAGAACCCTCCATATGTGCAAGTGCTCGGGCGTACCATGTCATGTCGCTAGGAATCTGGTCACCATAGGTGATAAGAACTCAAGTGTACACGTCAAAATTATGTTGATGTCACATGAACTGCAGATGGTGAGGACAAAATCATGTGCATTAGTTAGCCCTAAATTGACGCGTTTCATTCCGGGAGCATTGTACATTACACACAAGAAAGAAAGAAATGCTGTAGATCCAAGTACATGTGGGAATCGATGTGAAGCAAAGCTTTCGTGAAGTGGTTAATGAAATGCTTGATGTAAGCTGGCGCGTGCATCTGCTCTCGTGTATCCCTTCTACGCTAATGTGACAAATACTATACAGGCTTGTATTTTTTTAATTTCTTCTTATTAATGCGCAAGTATTCTTTGGTGAGTTACCGAGCTCGGTCACGCAAAAATGCAGGCAAAAAGTGTAATGTCTTTTATCTGCACAAAAAGGCGTAATTAGCGAAGTGAAGACATTTAATCATTATAGCAATGTAAATATACATGATTGGTAGCTTTGTAAGCTTACTAAGCTTAACTTAAATTTGGGGGTTAGCCAACTTGAAATTTGGAGGTGGGCTAACTATAAATTTGGGGGTGGGCCACCTTAAATTTGGAGGTGGGCCAAAGGAAATTTTGGGGTGGGTCGACATAAATTTGGGGTGGGTAAACTCGAAATTTGTCGGATGGACCAAATTAAGATTTGGGGATGGGCCAATTTAAATTTGGGGGTGTGCTTACGTTTACTTAGACAACTCGAGTAGAGTTTCAGAATTCGTTTTAATTTTGAATGTATCGGTCGCATTTTGCCCAGTTCCCCATTGTGGATATGTCTCATAGTGTGGAAATTATAATTATCAACGCGCAACAGTCATCTCAAAGAGCTAGTACCTCCCGCTTTGTGGCCAATGTCCCATTATGAGCAAGTGTCATTCTGCCATTCTGTTATTGGTCAACTCCTGGTTATGAGTATGTGCCATTGTATGGAAGTTTTTATCATCATTATCAACACGCGGACATGCTTTGTGGTTGACCACCGGATACTGGCTGAAGTATGAAAATCACTATCATCAACACGCGCAAATCACCTCACAGGGATAATTGGCGTTGGCACGGAATACACCGCCCATTTTTTGGCTAACCCCCTGTTGGGATGATGCAAATCATCATCCTCATCATTGTGTTAATCAACACACGGACACGTTTCTTGGCTGATCCCCCTTTTTGGGTATATACAATGCCATAGAAATAATCTTCATAATCAACACTGACTGACCCTCCGAAAGTGCTAGTTTGTGCTTGCATGAGAGAAGTGTACGTGCGGTCGTGGCCTAATGGTTAGAACATCGTTATGTCAGAAATACAAGGTGCTTATTTCATTTCACGTTATTTTACTCCATAAAAATCGTAACAAAAACGTCACGGCGATGGTGACAGCGACGGCGACGGCAGAAATCCGCTTTGAGTGTCCATATAATTGCTATGGCAATAAAAAGCCGTCAGATCCCACACCTCGTGGGAATCGGTGCTATGCAAAGAAGTGTGCGGTGAGCCTACCAAGGTAACGAAATGACCATGAAAGCACCAAGACGTAGGCGGCTCTTTCATGCCCTACAAGACACGCATGTCATGACATGCATGTTTTGAGTTCTCAGGAGTCCCCTTAGCTACACCTAAGAGACCTTAAGGCGAAAGCCTTAGTCATGCTCATGGCAATGACTTCGACCATCAGCCTTTAGTCTTTTTCTTCACTTAGTACGACATCGGAACCCATTCCAGTGGTTCTTGAGTGTTATTATTTTTTCGCCGAGTTATTCTCATTTTTGCTGAGTCATGCCCATGATTATGACTTATACCATCATCCTTTAATGGTTCATTCACTTAGTGCTCATGTCCGAAACCATTCCAGTGGTTTTTGAGTGTTAATCTTTTTTTTTCGCCGAGTCATTGTCATGACCTGCATGGCACGCATGTCACGACAATTATGTCATGACCTATCACTTATGTTCGTCATACACTCCTGTCACACTATGCTAATTTTGGTACCTATCAAGTTAACGAAACGACCATGAGAGCACCAAGACGTAGGCGGCTGTTTCATGACCTGCATGACACGCATGTCATGACATATCATTTATGTTTGTCATATACTCTTGCATAGTATGCCAATTTCTGCTGCATACAACCTTTGTCCGTAAAATTCCGAGACTGGGTCCATTAAAAGAAATGGGTTTAACATTGAAATCATTAGTGCAGCACCCCTTCGAAACAGTCTCCCTTGCAGTCTATAAACAGCTTCCAACGCTTCTTGAGGTCTTGGAAACAGTTAGAAAACGCTTCTTTTGGCAGGGCTGTCAGCTCCTTTGTCGTGGCGTCTTCAATGGCCTCCACGCTCCCCATCCAGCGACCTTTTAGGGCTCTCTTCACTCGAGGAAACAGGAAACAATCGCATGGGGAGAGGTCAGGCGAGTATGGTGGATGGGGAAGTACAGTAATGCTGTGCTTGGCGAGAAATTCTATCACGCTGAGAGCAGTGTGCGGCCTTGCGTTATCGTGGAGAAGGCTCCATCGTCCAGAGGCCCATAACTCAGGGCGACGGCGTCGCAGTGCATCACGCATGCGTTGGAGCACGCGGATATAAAACTCCTGATTCGCCGTCTCCCCTGTGGGACGAAACCGTGGTGTATGACACCTCTGGCATCGAAAAAAAAAACTATCAGCATCGTCTTTGTTTTGGTCTTCTGTCGCCACACCTTTCTCGACGTCGGAGAGCTTGTGGACCGCCATTCGGCGCTCTGCCTCTTTGTTTGAGGATCGTATAGAAAACACCATGTTTCGTCTTCAGCAATGATCCTGTCGACAAATACAGCATCCTTCTCTGCCTCGGAGAGCAAATCAGCGCTCACTGATGCCCGCGTGTCCTTCTTGTCCTGTGTGAGGGAGTGTGGCACAAGTCTGGCATTCAGCTTTCGTTTCCCCAAGTTCTCACGCAAAATTGGAGGACGCTTAAGCTTCGCTTTTAAGAGTGGAACGCGATAGCATTCATAGATCCTTGACTGCTTCTCCCGCTTCCAGACAACTGCAGCTTAAGCAGCTGTAATGGTTACCGGGAAACACTGGCGGCGAACGCTATGCACGAAGGCGAGCTTTCTGGTAGAAACTCGGCCTCTTGCGTGGGGCGATCCCGGAGATATTGCACAGCCGCGTCAAAAAAATTGCATAATTTTCAGGTTTCCGTTTTCGTTTCGTACTTTTAATATTTCAGTCTCAGAAGATTTAACATAAAAGGCATGCGCTGTGGGAGTGTTGTTTCATGAGATTTGTTTGTGGATTGTCATTCTCGCAATTCCGAGGAATAGCTTTCCGAAAAATGCAAAATTCCGAGAAATGAAAGATAAGGTATGAGCAACATTAATGATAGAATGGTGTGACAATATAACCGCATGTCATATACCGCATGTCATATAAGAAGGCGTGGCATATACATGTACCATAGGGAGCCTACATGCAATGTAGGCTCCCTAACATGTACCTAAATACCTTGCACCATGCACGTGGAGGGCCTGCGCGGTCGATGTGGTTGACTGATTTTCTCTGCCACACAACATCAAATACCGCTTGCCGACGCCAAATTTTCTGCTATACGGAGCCCTAAACGCTATCGCGTTAATATTCGGAGGGTCTGCGTGGTTGGGGATGAGTTTCTCCGCCACCCGTCGGCATCGCACGGCTACGCAGGTTGCCGATGCCGGATTTTCTGTGACGCGGGGCCTCGCGTTAAAATTTGGTGGCATGTTGTCTTACTTATGTCGAGAGCATCTGATAGCATGCGGCCTGTAATGGTACGGTCTTGCTGTACGATCTACCTGATCCCAGCCACGTTGTTTTCATTCCGTGAGGTTGCAGGGCGCCCCTGCCTTGTGTTGTCTTCCACCGACGTTCTCCCCCAAACGAACCTCTTGTGCCGCTCGAAAACTCGCGCCCGTGATAACGTCTCGTTGCCGTAAGCGTCACGAATGAGCTCATACGTCTGTGTGGCTGTCCTGCCAAGCTTCACACAGAATTTTATGTTTACACGCTGTTCGAAGTGGACGTCCATCTCTCCACATTCACTCACAGTAGAATGCGCAGACGACTAGTGACAACGTATTTTTCTACATGTACTGCCGTCTAGCTAGCGGCTGCCACAGCAAATAACATAAATAGCTCAGGTTAGCCCGAAAAGATGGCGTTACACATACGCACCAACATTTGTTTTGGGGAATCACTTCTAGAGAAAGAAAATAAATCAGTCGCGAAAATTTACGGACAAAGGTTGTATCAAGTTAACGAGATGACCATGAGAGCATAAAGGCGTAGGCGGCTAGATGGATATTGTCAAAGTAGCAAATGTTCGCCAAGAAATGCTCCGCATTTAAAATGCTCCGTTCACCGCCGGTTCATGGCCGATTCCCCAAAGTGGGTTGCGCCATTTCACTAACGAACGAAAACAAGCAACGTGCTGATGCACCGAGGGGTTGAGGTTCGAATGCGATTTTCTTTAATTATACCGAATTTACTCGGAGAGAATCCCACCGACCGACCGACGCATGCGATCGATGCGGCATCCATGCGACAGCCGACTGGACATCCATTAGCAACTTAGTGATCCTAAAAAAAGCACTAGAGGATTTCTGCTCCTTGTTTCTTAATGCTGTGTATGGAAACAGTAAAACTGTCAAATGCAAGAAAATATTTAAATTTCCCCATAATCCCTGGTTAACCCAAGGTTTGTTAACTAGCATGCGAGAGAAAGATAAGCTCTACAGGAAAACTTAAGGACAGCCATTCAACGTGGCTCTAAAACTTAGGTATAAAAGATATAGTAATATGTTGAATAACCTTCTAAAAAATCAAAGCGACTTTATTATGAAAAAGAATCTTGTAAGACAAAAAATAACCCAAGAAAAAGTGGAAACTTTTCAATGACTTTTTAAATAGACAACAGGTTAGTCGAATAATTGATAAAATCAATTATTAACAACAAATCTATACTGATGCATCCGGCATTGCTAACTCATTTCGTAATTACTTCTATGAGATGTACAATAATAGTCGTGTAGCTTCTTCGTATCCTCTTACCCGTTGTAACCATTCATTTTTTCTCTTTCCTGTCACCCCTGATGAAGTGTGTTCTACAATCCTAAATCTAAAAATCTCTAACGCCGGGCTGGATAATATTTCTGCTTATCATCTAAAGCTCGCTGCTTCATATATTGCTGAAACATTAGGCAACATAACTAATCTCATTTTTAAATGTTGTACCTTTGCTACCTCCCTCAAGAAGGCTAAGTTAATCCCGGTGCACAAAAAAGGTGATATCACAGAGGTCCTAAACTATCGCGCTTTCTCTATTTTGTCTCTAATTTGCAAAATTATTGAAAAATTATTTCTGAAACGTATTAACAAGTACCTTAACAAATTTCAGTTGCTAAATCTTTGTCGATTCGGCTTCCGTGCAGGTCGTTCAACCAATTTAGCATTGCTATCATTAACCGATGTTTTAAAGTCTTCCATGGACAATGGCGATTTCGTCGGTTCTGTATTTCTTGATTTCACTAAAGCCTTTGACGCCGTTAATCTTAATATTTTATTACTAAACTAGAATCATTGGGTATAACTGGTCCACCTTTAACTTAAAAAAAAATACTTGATCGCGAACAATCAGGCTGCATAGGTGGCGTTTATTCAAACGTTAAGGTCATTAATGAAGGGTTGCTGCAGGGTTCAATACTTGGACCTTTATAGTTTTCTATCTACATTAACGATTCACCTGATTGCATTAATCTGTCTAAAGTTGCCCTTTACGCTGATGATATCACGATTTTGATGTCACATAAATCGTTTACATTGTTAATCACTAAGCTGAACAACGAATTGACCAAAGTTGTTCAATGGTGTCGTTTAAACAGCCTAATTTTAAACGCACTGAAAACTCAGTTTATTATTTTTAAAACATCTCAAAAAGATCTCCCTTATCTACAGCAAGTATCCATAGACCCATCATTTAATCCCAGCGGCTGAATATGTCTCTTTCCTTGGCATAATATTAAACCCCCACTTGAAGTTTAATAATCATATTTTATGTTAAACAAAAACCTGCTTTTGGTATAAGAGCTCTCATTAAATCTCGTCCATTTTTTTTCTGTTCACGCCTTATTGTCTTTGTAATTTGCCTTCATACATAGTCACATCACATATGGCATTACTTCGTGGGGAAACGCATATAACTGTCACCTTTCGTCCATACAGCACATTCAGAACCAGGCCATTCGCATTCTTACCAAGAGTTATTTTTACTCTAATGCTTCTCAGCTCTTTCAGGCTAACGTCATTCTTCCTGTATCTGGCTTGTTCAAATTTCATTTACTTATCATTCTATTTAAATTAATTACCAAACCGCTCACGTTTCAACTAATAGACTCTAGGTTGCTCACAAATACCAATAGCACTAGGTTTGCCCATAATCGCGACTTTCTATTACCTAAATGTAACACGAACTATGATAAAATGACATCCTACTTCTCGACAAATAAATTTTGGAATAACTTACCCTATGTACTGAAATCATCATCACCTTTGCATGGATTCAAATATGAACTTAAAATGTCATTTTGTATAACTAGTTATCCTGTTTAACTTATTTTGTGTATAAAGTGTGTACTTCATTAGTTAAATAGGTTGGTATAATTTATATTGATAAAGTCCGTAATTTTTTATTTACATGTATGCCTCCTTGTATAGAATCGAATGTATTCCTTTCCACTACTATGTTCACTATGTATTTACTTGTAGACTGCATAATTTTTATACTGCTCTATGAATTAATCATTTTGAACCAATCTTGTTAAACCGAGGGTCCCGCTGCAGTCGTTTGACTGGGTTTCTCGCCTGTATACTACTAAGAACCAACAATGTATCTTGTATGAATAATAAACTGAAACTCAAACGCTAGAAAGCTTCGTGGTAATTCTTGGTGAAGGTAGAGTAGTACGTGCGTGCGTGCGTGCGTGCGTGCGTGTGGGCGTGCGTGCGTGTCTGTACGTGTATGTGTGTGTATATGTGTAGGTGTGTGTGTGTGTGTGGCAGTAGTCCACGTACGACGACATTTTCCTTGACTCCCGCGTCTGTTTCACGGAAAAGATGCACCTCAGGATCGCACTGCTGAAAGATGAAATCAATCGGGCGGCGAAAGTGAGACAGAGCGTTGTGGCTCCCGTTTCACGTTGCATTTTCTTCGAAGACGGAACACAAGTGACAACGGGAACGAGTGGGAACGAGTGAACGGGAAAGAGTGGGAACAATTGGGAACGAGTGATTGAATCGTGCGGTTTCAGGGCGTTCAGGGTGTCTGACTTTCTGAACCCGTCCGCGTCCGGCGACTTCCTACCACGTCGGAATGGCCAATTAAAGCTCTCCCCCTTTTGTACCAGGCCGTTGTTCCGTCAAAGAGTGGCGATTTCATCCGTGTCCGGCTCCGGGGAATCGTGGATACTCGGGGAAAAAAAATGTTGACAAGTAATGAGGCAAAAAAAAAGAAACAATAACCGTTTTCCCAACGTCCAATAGCAAATGGGATAACTTCAAACGCCGTTGACCTTTTTCGTAGACGCTGCGTTCGCTTCTACCGAATCCATTTGAGCGAGTTCGAAACTAGGTCTCCCGTTTTCGCCACGACATCCCGTTTTCACCCAGTACCCTCTCTCCCTCAATCCCCTTCTCCTTCCGAAACTTTGAACAAGCCTTGGGTGGACTTTTGCAACCATCGCTTTCTCCGAAGGGTTCTCGGTCAGCTCTTTGATGGAAGAGTGATTGGGCACTTTCGAACAGCGTCAATCACGCAATAACTCGCTTAACGTGATATCGGTGGGCCTACAGGCTTGGCAGCGAAAGACAGTTTGTTTTTTGGGTTTGAACGTCGCTCTCTCTCTCTCTTTCTTGCTCACGCTCGTTGTAAGTACCTCAAACGAGTGACACATTTCTGAGTAGATAGAAATGTGAGAATCCGCGCAAGAGAAGACCGACTTGTTTCGCGTTTATCGTAAGTACAGATTACTGACATGGTGCTGAGAAGTGATTGATGAACGGAGTAAACAATATATATATATATATATATATATATATATATATATATGTCTGTTAGTTGTCGTTGTGAGTTCATGCACAACATGAGTATATATGTATTTTGCCGAATGCAATAGGGCGCTTATAATTAGGCTAGCAAGTGGTTTGCAGTAGTTAAAGTAAGATGACAGCTGTGACAGGATGGTGCAGGCACAAAAGAAGCAGCGTTGGTTATAACCTAGGTTTAGGGTTGTGCTGTTGTATAGCTACTGCACTTCAAGCTTTAAGCTTGCGGATGACTTACGGGGCAGCGTGTCATTGTTAAGTAATTGGCAGCTGATGCTTCAATGACGTGGTTTATGATGGCACCTGGTACCTACCCTAATGTTTGCATCCGCGTTACTGTACATCTTGAAGCCTATTGACGTGTGTGCATCTCAAAAATTGTTCGACACACCTTGTTTCGCCACATGACAGGTTTGGTTGTGGAGAAGCATGCCTTCAGGAATCACTACACAGAATAAATTCGGCAGCATGTACCACGTGAAGACGGAAATCTGCTGCACACGTGGTAATGTATTAAGTTATACCATTACAGGCGTCAGACTTCTTATAAGACATAAGGAGCCGCAGTGTGAAGTAAACGTATGACGCTGTAGGTCAACCTCCTCAACAACGCATGCGAGGACCTAATGCACTACCCACAGCTTATTTCGTTCTTTCTTTCGTTGTCTCTTTCGTTCTCTCTTCTTTCATTCCTTCCTTCCTTCTTTCCTTTCTTTCGTTCTCTCTCTCTTCCTTTGTTCTTTCGTTTTTTTCGTTCGTTCGTTCGTTTCTTCATTCGTATTCATCTATTGCATATTTGCTTACTTACGCGGGTATGAGCCATTCGTGTTGATGATATGTTTTCAATCATATTTTTTGCTTCGCTGGACTAGTCACCGCTTTATTCTGTTATTAGCCATTGCTGATGATGACATTTTCTGTTTCACTCGTCTACTTTTTTGTATCACTGGACTAGACGCCGCTTTTTTCGAGCATGAGCCGTTGCAACGAGCCACTTAAAGTTTTCGCCTTGATAAAATGAAACGAATAAGTATATGCGTAATTCCCCTAGAGCGACAAGTACTCATTGGTAATGTCCCGCTTAGCTTTGTTTTGTGAGAAAGTGCGAATCAATGATGCGTAAAAAAAATGTCCGACGATTACGCTACTCCCTAATGCAAACTTTGAGCGCAGCTGTATACGTGTTTTCATTTCGCGATATATTGAGGCAAAAAAAAAAATGAGACCGAAATCACCGCACCGACTGGCAGTGGGCTATAGTGCCGTCAGCGCCATCGCAGAGGGAGGGGCAGAATGAGAACGCGGGCATGATGAGCGGCACCGGAACCAACTGTGGAATAAGACGATGACATATGGGAATGCTGGCATGATGAGCGGCATCGGAGCCAGCTGTGGATGAAGACGATGACCAACGCGCGAGCAGTGGCATGCGCGCGTTCGCGCGGTTACGACGTGGGCAGCCGATGCTCAACCCAGAAACGGGCGCCCACGAGCTGCGCTTTGAAATGTAACTACGCGTTTGCCCGTCACGAATACAGTGGTTTCGTAAGTGCCACACATGGACGAATGATGCTTTAGCATAGTGTACATTGCCAATGAAAAATGTGCAAGACAACGTGAGGTAAAGCTAAACAAAGGTAATTGCAAACCACTGGGACATGCCTTCTTTCTGCTGTGGACAATATTTTGGCACACTATCATGATAATCATGACGACAACAACGGTGACGACGATAATGTTGATTATAAAACGCTGTGACTTTTACTTTTAGCCATAAAAGGGGGACAAGTCGTGGACTTGAATTTTTCATCTAACGACAACGTGCTGCCCTATCGCATCTCAGCGGGTTAAACGCGCTGTTCGTTTAAACGCGGTTAGTTTGAGAGAGCACTGCGGCCACCGTGAGCAAGTTGGCTGTCACGTGCTCTTGCATTTTACAAGCGAAAGCTTCATTACGCTACCTCGGAGAGCCGTCGGCAACTCAACAGTTTTCACCTTGAGAGCTAGAGGCCAAACCACAAGAGAGCATTAAGGCGCGTATATAGTCCGACGTTATCGGCACGCGGGCGAGCGTCATCAGACGCCAGGCGCGTCGGAGCGCATTGGCCGCGCCTCCGGTTGCGTAGACGCCGGGCGCGTCGGAACGCATTGGCCGCGCGTCCGGTTACGTTGGCGGCGCCAATACGTCGAACCATCGGTCGAACTATAGCCGCTGTAGCTCTCGCCCACGTGACATAACGTGTGCGCGCGTTCATGCTACGTCTGACTATATTTAGGCATTTGCGGAGCCCTGAAAGGAGACATTGCCGCCGTTACCCGAGTAGAGTTGGGCCCGGCTCCGAGTTGCAACCAAGTCTCACTACTTTACTGATCACCGCAGAGTCTTCATAGGCATACAAATGATCAATAAACGCTGTAGGTGGTGGCGTGGAGTAGAGGTAGAACACCCGACTTCAAATCTGAAGGTCGTAAGTTCGAATCCTGCTCCATTCCACTACATTTTCAGGCATGGAGTGGTGCCTGACACCGGCAAAAAGAAAAAATACATATTGCCGAGAGCTAGTGGGGCTATACTAGTTCAGGTGCAACCAAACTAGGCAGGCCCACTAAGCTTCATCAAAGTCACTCCCTCACCAGAACAGGAATTGGCCTCCCTGGTGCAGTATTCGGCCACTACCTCCCTCATGACTCCGACAATTAACCCATGGCCCTCAGTTCCCAGTGGCTGCGGAGCACCTGACCAAGGCGGCGGTCAGACCTGCTACGCGGCAGAGGGTGCTAAGAATCTCTGGGTCAAGGCAGGCCGCCAATGGAAACTGAACCTGGCAACGTTCAACACGCGCACCCTCTCGAGTGAGGCTAGCTTAGCAGGACTATTTGAAGAATTATCAGGCATTTCCTGGGATATTATTGGCCTTAGTGAGGTTAGAAGAACTGGTGAGGCTTACACAGTACTGACTAACGGCCACGTCCTCTGCTACAGAGGTCTTCCAGATAAGAAAGAATCCGGGGTAGGATTTCTAGTGCATAACAACGTAGCGGGCAACATTGATGAATTCTACAGCATTAATGAAAGGGTAGCAGTCGTCGTAATAAAGCTGAATAGGAGGTACAAAATGAAGGTAGTACAAGCCTATGCACCAACCTCTAGTCACGATGATGAAGAAATTGAACAGTTTTATGAAGATGTTGAACTAGCAATGAGAAAGGTGCAAACTCAGTATACTTTAGTCATGGGCGACTTCAATGCAAAAGTGGGGAAAAAGCAGGTTGGTGAGCAAGCCATTGGCAACTACGGCATCGATTCTAGGAATGCAAGAGGAGAGATGTTAGTAGAATTCGCGGAAAGGAATAGGCTCCGAATAATGAATACCTTCTTCAGGAAGCGAAGCAACAGGAAGTGGACCTGGAAAAGCCCTAATGGAGAAACAAGGAATGAAATAGATTTCATACTCTCTGCCGATCCAAGCATAGTGCAGGATGTAGAAGTGTTAGGTAAGGTTAAGTGCAGTGACCATAGGTTAGTGAGGTCTAGGATTTCTCTCAATTTGAAGAGAGAGAGATTGAAATTAGTCAAGAGGAAACAGGCCAACCTAGAGGCAGTAAGGGTAAAAGCAGACCAATTCAGGCTGGTGCTCGCAAACAAATATGCAGCTTTAGAACAGGAAGATGAAGATAACATAGAGATAATGAACGAAACCGTAACTAGGCTGATCTCAGAAGCAGCAATTGAAGTGGGAGGTAAGGCACCAAAGAAACCTGTAGGGAAGCTCTCCCAAGAAACAAAGGACCTAATAAAGAAACGACAAAACATGAAAGTGTCCAACTCAAGAGATCAGATAGAATTCGCTGAACTGTCAAAACTGATCAACAAGAAGAAAGTAAGGGATATTCGAAATTATAACGTGGGAAAAATTGAGGAAGCCGTAAAATATGGACGCAGCATGAAATCAGTAAGAAGAAAACTAGGCATAGGACGAGGCAAGATGTATGCACTGAAAGATAAGCATGGTAATATCATCAGCAATTTCGATGACATCGTAAAAGCAGCAGAAGAATTCTATACTGACCTGTACAGTAGCCAAAACAGCCAAGCTTCTTCCATTCGAAATAGTGATGAACCGGATACAGAAGCTCCTTCTATAACTAGCGATGAAGTTAGAAGGGCCTTGAAAGACATGACCAGGGGAAAAGCGCCTGGAGAAGATGGAATAACAGTAGATTTAATCAAAGATGGAGGAGATATCATGCTTGAAAAGCTTGCGGCCCTTTATACGAAATGCCTCACAACTTCAAGTGTACCAGAGAGCTGGAAGAACGCCAACATTATACTTATCCATAAGAAGGGAGACGTTAAAGAATTGAAGAATTACAGACCCATTAGCTTGCTTTCAGTATTGTATAAAATATTCACCAAGATAATTTCCAATAGAATCAGGACAACACTTGACTTCAGTCAACCAAGAGAACAGGCTGGCTTCAGAAAGGGATATTCTACGATGGACCATATCCATGCCATCAATCAGGTAATCGAGAAATCTGCGGAGTACAATCAACCTCTCTATATGGCTTTCATAGATTATGAAAAGGCATTCGATTCAGTAGAGATATCAGCAGTCATAGAGGCATTGCGTAATCAAGGAGTGGAGGAGGCATACGTGAATATCTTGGCAAATATCTACAAGGATTCCACAGCTACCTTGGTTCTCCACAAGAAAAGTAGAAAGATACCTATCAAGAAAGGGGTCAGGCAAGGAGACACAATCTCTCCAATGCTATTCACTGCATGCTTAGAAGAAGTATTCAAGCTCTTAGACTGGGAAGAATTAGGAGTGAGGATCGATGGCGAATATCTCAGCAACCTTCAGTTTGCAGATGACATTGTCCTATTGAGCAACAATGGAGAGGAATTACAACAAATGATGGAGGACCTTCATCGAGAAAGTGCAAGAATTGGGTTGAAGATGAATATGCAGAAGACAAAGATAATGTTCAATAGCCTGGCAAGCGAACAAGAATTCAGGATCGCCAGTCAGCCTCTAGAATCTGTAAAGGAATATGTTTATCTAGGTCAATTACTCACAGGGGACCCTGATCATGAGAAAGAAATTTACAGAAGAATAAAATTAGGTTGGAGTGCATACGGCAGGCATTGCCAAATCCTGACTGGGAGCTTACCACTGTCGTTGAAAAGAAAAGTGTACAATCATTGCATTCTACCGGTGCTAACATACGGGGCAGAAACTTGGAGGTTAACAAAGAAGCTCGAGAACAAGTTAAGGACCGCACAAAGAGCAATGGAACGAAAAATCTTAGGAGTAACGTTAAGAGACAAGAAGAGAGCGGTGTGGATCAGAGAACAAACGGGGGTAGACGATATTCTAGTTGACATTAAGCGGAAGAAATGGAGCTGGGCAGGCCATGTAATGCGTAGGATGGATAACCGGTGGACCATTAGGGTTACAGAATGGATACCAAGAGAAGGGAAGCGCAGTCGAGGACGGCAGAAAGTCAGGTGGGATGATGAGGTTAGGAAATTCGCAGGCGCAAGTTGGAATACGCTAGCGCAAGACAGGGGTAATTGTAGATCGCAGGGAGAGGCCTTCGTCCTGCAGTGGACATAAAATATAGGCTGATGATGATGATGATGATGATGATCATTGCAAAAATGTCTGTATATCATTGCGAAACCACACCTCGGTCACAGCTCGACAATGGGCCTAGCCAGGGCAGTGAAGCTTTCGATATCAACCAGGGTTAACCAAAGCTAAATCACACCATTTTTTTTTTTCGCATTTTCTGGGCTACCTTTAGGACGCAGATGAAAAACGATCGCGGTGTAAGTAGTAGTTTAAGCAGTTCTCAAACACTCATTTTATGTTCTACAACTTCCGCAGGTGAACTTTTTTGTTAATTTGAAAATTTGCGAAGTTGATTTAAAATATCAGACGACACTTAAGCATTTTTATGAGTCTTGAAAGCGAAAACATTATTGAGCACTTGAGCGTCGCTGCACGGTCTTTCGAGTTTTGGCCTGCGAGTAATATTTTCGAGTTTAGCTGCCGGGCATGTTATCGCGTATGGCGATTGAATTTGTGTGAGTTTATCTTTTTTGTACAGTTTCTACGTCAGCATGTCGGCTGTAGACCGGGATCATTTGGACAATATTGCTGAGAATTAAGGACGCCGCGTGGGCCACCGACGCCCTGCGGGATGGGAGACCGAGGAGCCAGCAACGGCCGACGAATTCACTGTGCGGTAGCCGGTAACGTCTTTCCCGGTTACTGAGATGCGTGAGGGTGAAACGACAGTAACCATGCGCACGTTGGGAGGTCTTCGTCACATTGATGACAGGCAAGCCGCCCTTGCAAAAATGATGCACGCTATTCAATACAATATCAGCAACCGTTGAAGGCAACATAAAGTCAATAGAAACGCAACAAAGTTTATGATGATTTCTGTAAGGACGGGTTGGTAGAGTGCAATGGATGGTCATGCAAGGGAAACAAGGTTGGCTCTATAGGCAAAAAGGCGGAAGGAGAAGCTGCGCGTGCTGCCTGGTGTGCCGTATCGTTTCTTGTGATCTCTTCGTATGCGGAAATCTCAAATGAAGTTTATTTTCATCAGAAAATGAAATTTGTGCAAGATTCCCTACAAAAGTCTCTAACCATGCCGTGACCTGACGCGGTGTGGAATCATAGATATCACTCCAATAAATCGACCAGCGGCTAATTTAGTTGCTATGGCGTTGCCTTACTGAGATCGACGTCGCAGGTTCTATACCAGCCACGGTGGCTGCGTTTCGGTGGTGGCGAAAAAAAAAAAAACACTCGTGTGCTTAGATTTCGTTGCACGTTAAAGAACCACAAGTTGGTTAAAATTACCGACTCCCCCGCTATGGCCTGCCTCATAATCATATAATGATTTTGGCACGTAAAACGCTAGATTTCGTATATTAAAAAAATTAGAAAAGCGAATAGGGTGGCATACAAAGAAAGTGACGCATCATTCATATATTTATCACCATACTTATTACAATTTATCATCAGGACCAAGCGGGCGTTGGCATCGGGCAGCGAACGGCTGCGCAATCTAAGGCAAGATAAGGAGTGTATGAAATTTCACAACGCCAGAAAGTGAAAACGAAAGTCTCAGCTCGGACAACGCGCGGTGGCTCCTTGGAAGATGCCAGAGCGGCGGGGCCTGGCCAATTTGATGCTTGGTCGGTCGCCTAACGACGCCGGGCTCCTTCAGTACCGACCGTCGTGCTCGTGTGTCCCCAGGGCTGGAGGGCAAGAGGCTGTCCTCCTCAGGAGATCCCGTCACATTAAATGAAGGAACGCTGGCGCGTGACATCTCCTCGATCACGCTTCGCTGCCGAACAAGTAGGAGAGGAAGAGAGGACCGACGAGGAAAGAAGTGCCCAAAACTGCCCGAGGGCGTTCTTTGTTCGATATTTCGATATCGTGGTAGAGTGGGTAGAGAGGGCGAGAAGGTGCCTGTACGGAAGACGTAGGTATAGGCTGAACACTGATTGGCTGAATTATTGATTGATTATATATATATATATATATATATATATATATATGTATAGAAAGCGATAGATAAATAGATAGATGGATAGATAAATAGATAGTTAAGCGGACATATATATATATATATATATATATATATATATATATATATATATGTCGGTTTATCGACACAGAGTTATATCTCCAGGTAGATAGATAGATAGATAGATAGATAGATAGATAGATAGATAGATAGATAGATAGATAGATCGGCAGGCAGATAAAAAGTGCGAGAGAGACAGTCGTGTTAATACAAGGCAGACAGGTCAGCCTGAAGTATGGCTTTCATCGGGAAGAAGGAGGAAACGAGTGATAAGTGATCAGTGAACTCCGAATTTGCCTTTCTCTATGATCGCCTCATCGCTACCCTCTACCCAGCGGTTAATGGAATCTAATCCCAAATCCCATACTTTGTCATATTGCAGACAGCGAAAGTGACATTGACGCCATGTCTTAAACATCGCTTACTGCGAGGGCCGATGTTTAAAACCAGACAAGTAACAGTGCTAAGTGTTATATTGAACGATTGGGACCAAAAATTGCGATCGTGATGCCAAATTTCAGCAAGAACAAAAAAGATGTCAATGCAAAATAATTTTTCTATGATTTTAAGAAAGTTGTTTGTGTTCAGTCATGTCGGGCTGCGTCGTAGTTTCCATGAAACGAAAGTATGCGAGAAAAGCCGCATTTGCGAAAGAAAAATAAAAAGTCACGTTCTCCTTATATTTCATCTCGGGAAGATAGTACGCATGGCATGGTGTTTCTGCACCACCATTGACTCTCATGCTGAATCCTAATGAACACTCTCTAATTGCCTCGGTACACTGTGTATACATTTTACGAGAATCCATTCATGGCGAGCGTCACCACACTCAGTTTCAAGATGTGCCAGCCGACGTCATCGATGGCTGCGGAACTTGCAGCTCTTCGCGCTGTACTTTGTCTCCTCCTCCAAGAAAAACCTTAAAGATGGTCGTTATTCAGCAAGTCGAAAGCGACGCAGCAGTCTTTATTATGAGTCCTTCAGCGTCGACCACACAAACAACTGGCGCTAGAAATCAGCGAGTTCATTCATACCATGACCGAAGACAGGCACGACATCACATTTCTATGCCTCCAGGGTCATATAGGCATTATTGGTAACGACCATGTCCATAAGGCTGCTCGGTCAGATTTTGTAGACAGCACACGAAAGTAGACACCATTGTCAGGGTCAGGTACAGCTCAAAGACTTCGCGAGCGCACACGATACATCCCGCTCTGTCTGTGGTACACGATAAGTTTTCAAAACAACTGACTGCACTACTTGGATACTTCTCTGTGCCTTTGCATCCCACACCGCCAATGCCACTTCTCAATGGTTCTTGGTCGCGAGGAAACACTTAAAGACGTTTTGTGTGGCGGTCCTCGTTACAATGTACAGAGGCAATCGCTCGTGACTGCGTTAACTCCAATTGACGACAGACCATTGTCAGAACAAAGCATTCTTGAATACCGACCTGACAAGCCGTCGGAGCAGAGTGCTACGAGAACATTGTTTTGAAATATTCAGGACGACAAACTTTCACAAGCGACTTTAGCAATGAAACGTGCTAACTGTTATCCTGTGTTGTAAACAGCAGTGGTTGGGTGCCTTTACTCTTATTTCTCTCTCTCTATCTCTTTCTACTTACTTTTTACATTTCTAGGTCTGCGACATTTAGTGAAGCAACGGTTCGAAACTATGGCACTGCATCTCGTTAAGCAAGAATCTCCACTCGCAGGCCTCGTAGCTTTGACTCTGGCGTGAGGAACTACTGAAACACGCTATATGTGCGAATATGATTAAACTCATGACATATACTTGAAAACTTCAGCTTTACATGTGAAATACGTAAGACTTCTCAGTGCAAGATATTACGCTGAGAGATCATTCAACAATTTGTCTACATATCTGTTCGACTAGCAACGTCACCACTCAACGACTGATTGTCGACATGTCTATCGCGTACACAAACGCCAAAGCGTCATTCACACAGTTCACTGTTCTATCAGGCCCACCTCGGCCAGCAACACAACTGCTCAAAGGCTGTTTTTCAACGCGCTGAGCTCGTACAGAAACACCGGTGTCATTCACAACTTTGTTCAAAGTTCCATTACGCGCACCTCAACGCTGTGCTCAGAATCCAGTTGTGGCTGATGTGCACAGAACGTCTATCCTATTGCATGTCTTCTCGCCCAAGCTACTTGACGCATGAAGAGCGTCCCACGGTTTTCCATAACGCGCTTACACCACCGCGCAAAGGAACCAGTTGACAGGGACGTAGTGGTACACGTCTCATGTACATAAACAGAATGAGGGACTGTTTTGGAAAGCGTCACCAGGAGTCAGTGCTGTCTTGTTTCTTCTGGCGTTCATGCCTATAGCACTTTCAGAAGCTCAGCAAGGGCGGAGTGGTGGAGTGGCGGAAACGGAAACGCCATTGACTCCCGTGTCGTTCGCCCCGACGATTCGATTTGGGGTTGGGCTTTCGAGGACAGCGTCCCGAAACGAAAATCTGTCCAATATCTGTTCTTCTGTTGATCTATTTCGTTTCCTCTGTCCCTTTCGGTCACTGATACTTTGTCGTTCACTCTCGACTGACACGCCTTCTTTGACCCTCCGTGCCTGCGCTCCCTGGATGGCCTACTAAAGCTTCAACAGCTTCCTTTGGTCGGCTTCGTGGCTATCGCCAGCAGCGGCCAGCGCTCGACCACTCTTAAAGAAAGCGAAATCCTCGCGGGAAGTGTGGCATTCGCTACGTTTTGAAACTGTCCCCTTCTCGAAAACTGCCTTTCCGGTAGTTGCGCGGTTATTGCTTAGATTGTTTTCTCATCACTTCACTTTCCCTCCCCCTCAAGCACTCGCGTCGATGCTCCTTTGTAGCGGACATCTTGAGTGTCGTTTTGTTCCCGCCAATGACCTTATAATGGTGATGACGAGTGCTGACGGCCTTTTTTTTTCTCATTCTTGCTTCACACAACGGGCAGTATTCGGTTGGATTTGGTCGTCAGCACATTGGCGTTGAGTGCCTCTCCTTCTGACGTCCCAGTTTCCATTTCGCTTTTCTCTTTCTTTCTGTTACCGAAAGAGGAGCAAGTGCTAATGGCCATGGCGCCTGACAGAGACCTTTGGTCCTGTTTTCGCTCGACGTTTAGGTACACTTGCATGTGATACAGGTCACTCCAAGTACGTTCTGCTGACACGTTGTGACATACAATTTGTATACACGTTGCACACGTAAATAATTCACATGAACTTGAGTATACATTTGACAAACGTCCAATTGAAAACAGAATTGTGTATACTCCTAAATCTCTTAACAAAACTTTTTTTTCTACCTGACTTGCATTTCTGGAGCATTGATAAATTGTAAGAAAAGTCGTGATTTGTCAGACATGTTTTTAAAGTGCACTTAAGTTGGGTTGCATTCGGCGTTTGTATGCTCCGTTCGAAATCTATGATTAAGTCAAGAAGGGAAATTGAAAACTTCACTAAAGCGAGCCTGTGAGAAAATAATTAGGATTTCCTGAAGTAACCGCAATCACCGCAACCTTCAGGGTTAATATATCCTGTCTCTTGAAAAATCACAGCCTACGATTACGTGGAATAGCAAGGCTAAAACTTCGCAAAATCGGGCTGTGTCGAAATGAATACAGTTTATCAAAGAGACTGCGATCACTAACAACCTCTTGCTTTCAGTGCTATTTTTTTCTGAAGGATCTCATTTTAATATCACTTGTACGAGCGAAGTAAATCTTCATAAGTCTTTGGTAATAACATAATTTTTTTTTACAAATAACGGTGGTCTCTGATAGTACTGCACTTCTAGGAGCGCATTATCTTGCCTATAAAAATCTGTGTTAACCTCTTTATTGCATCGTTAGTGTCATAAAACCGCTGTCAAAAGAACCTCTTAAGATTATGAAGTTTATGAGCAACTTTCATTCGACACAATATCGTGCAATCAGCGCCAGAACTCAGGAGAATATTTGAGCTACATGAACGCAATTGGCTTGCTTGCGTGCCCGCGTGTTTCACTTTGTCTATTCCACATAAACAGCTCTCCTACCTGTGTGCTTCAGGGCGGTAAATAAGCCGTACCTCATTTTACAATGTAATCAGTTTATAACGGTACGTACAAAACTTGAAAACAAAATCTTCATTACAAGTTACTGTTGTATTTCGACTAACCTCAAAGGAGCCATCCAGTAATATTTATGCGCTGCCGTGAGGGGGACACTGTGCTGCCACGGTATTCCTACGACGTAGCGTCGAGACTGCTTGCCTATAACGATTTATATTCCTGTAGAAATAAGTATGTGTAGCCTAACTTACCTTAACGATAACTACAACTAATGCTACAGTGATAGTTATATTAAGTGGTCCACCAGGCGTTAGGTAAGCTAATGAAGTTAAACATCGGTGCTATATGTTCGACGATATATAATTGGGCCTCGACAACGCCGTGTATATAGTGTATCGTACATAACCACTTCTGTTGTGCTGTTGGAATTATCTTGGCGTGCATAAATCGTTAGCCCATATGTTGAGCGGTTTGAATATTCTACGTGAGTTTCACAACCCAGGGCTGTGTTGTTTGCTCCACTGAAATTCGCCTCATCACAGACTTTCTCGGGAAACAGCTCTTTCGAGACCAAGATTTCATCGCTGCATCCGAAATAATACTATATATAATTGCTTCAATGTATGCTGATCATTTCTCTATAAACGTATTGCGAGTGTCGATTCTGCTAAAGTGGCGACTCGTCGTAAGCTACGTACTGTTGCAAGCCGCATCTTTATGAATGAATACCGCTGTAGATTATTTGCAGAGGTGTACTATCTACTGAAATCAACTCCTTTTTCAATTAGTTTTGTGTAAGTCACGCCGGCAATGTACTCTGTAGGAGAAGAGCAGAAGGTGCCTCTGTGACGTACCTCTCTGTATATATACGTTAGCATATTGCATTATAATGGCACGGGCTCATCGCTAACGGCAATGATAGGTGCTGCACAACACATCGGTATTGGTGCGCCGAGTACCAGAGTAAACACAACAGCACGACAAAGGTGGTAAAGAGAACTACGGTACGACGAAGACGACAAGAACATGAGCTCGGAACGATGACACTAACACACGATATCAAGCTATAGACATGTGCAGAGATGACGCCAAGCGCTTTATTCCATAATGCGATAGCATTTTAGAGGACCTTAATGGGCCTTCCTTGCCCGACGCACGGCACCCGGCGAGCCAACTGCGGAAGCATTGTAATCAAAGGCGGGAATGGGCAGCTAGCGTATTCTAAAGGAACTTAATACACATTCTTATTCCAAACCCTTGACCTTCCGCATTTTGCCACTAGAGATTGTATTTTCCACTTATGTTTCTAAATGGAATAATAAGTGCCATGGACAGGTAAGATGACAATACAGAAATAGACACTCATGTATCGACTAGACCATAGACTCATAAACGGTTTAGGAACGACTATACCAAGTGACAATAGATGAAGAAGAAAAAACTTGTAGCCTGCGTAGCGATTATAAACATATAACGCTAAACTTCGAGAAAGAGGGAATTGCTGTGGAATATTCTCAAGCGCGAAGGCATAGCTGCTGAAAGGTAGATATAGAGACAACCGAGTAAAAATTATATGACAAGGCCTCAAATGCAACAAACTGGTGGAATTCACAAACCAATGACGTGACAATTCCCTGTGTCTGCATTGTTGTTCACACTTTAGGTTACGGGAATAGAAAGACAACCAGAAAACTGCGAATTAGGTTTTTGATATATCTCAGCAACCTTCGGTTTGCAGATGACATTGTCCTGTTCAGCAACAATGGAGACGAATTACAAGAAATGATTGAGGGCCTTAATCGAGAAAGTGTAAGAATTGGGTTGAAGGTGAATATGCAGAAGACAAAGATAATGTTCAATAGCTTGGCAAGGGAACAAGAATTCAGGATCGCCAGTCAGCCTCTAGAGTCTGTAAAGGAGTACGTTTATCTAGGTCAATTACTCACAGGGGACCCTGATCACGAGAAAGAAATTTACCGAAGAATAAAACTGGGTTGGAGTGCATACGGCAGGCATTACCAAATCCTGACTGGGAGCTTACCACTGTCGTTGAAAAGAAAAGTGTACAATCATTGCATTATACCGGTGCTAACATATGGGGCAGAAACTTAGAGGTTAACAAAGAAGCTCGAGAACAAGTTAAGGACCGCACAAAGAGCGATGGAACGAAAAATCTTAGGACTAACGTTAAGAGACAGGAAGAGAGCGGTGTGGATCAGAGAACAAACGGGGATAGCCGATATTCTAGTTGACATTAAGCGGGAGAAATGGAGCTGGTCAGGCCATGTAATGCGTAGGATGGATAACCGGTGGACCATTAGGGTTACAGAATGGATACCCAGAGAAGGGAAGCGCAGTCGAGGTCGGCCAAAAACCAGATGGGACGATGAAGTTAGGAAATTTGCAGGCGCAAGTTGGAATACGCTAGCGCAAGACAGGGGTAATTGGAGATCGCAGAGAGAGGCCTTCGTCCTGCAGTGGACATAAAATATAGGCTGATGATGATGATGATATCTGGCCATCCGTAATATGCAAAGATTATAACAGAGAGTCCCTGGACTGATGTGTGCCGACTAAACAGTGCTACTAGCGGGCAATGCGACAAATTTACAGAGACTGGCGAATATATGCGGCAGTGCAGAGACATATCTAGGCCTTGAGTTTAGCATAGGGAAATCGGGAAATATGATCTTTAATAGAGAGACGAGTAATGACGTATCAATTCAACATCAAGTCATACCAACAGTCAAGTAATATTAGTAGCGGGGTGAATACATAAACGAAGAAAAGGCTTACTCAAACATCCATCAACATAACCTGAGAATGAAGGGGAAGTGGAAATGGACCAACATTGAAACATAGTGCACGTTGGGGATGTGATTAATGTGAGGTGGTGCGAGGAATTTGGAAATAACTTAAGATGTAAATTTTAACTTTCGCAAATGCAATTCTGTGCTTATTATTACAAATATTTTCCAGGTTGGGAGTTAATGAAAGTTCGGTGGGCCGACTGGCATTGGGGGCCTGCGGTAAAGGAACAAGTGAGGGAGTGCAGGGTCACATGGGTTGCTCTTCATTTGAAGTCAGAGATGCGCTGAGCAAAATTAGTTTTCAAGAAAGATTCAGCAACCTGGGTGAAAACAAATGGGTGCTGCTATTTGCTGCTTTACTAGCACTTCTTATTTGTTTTGTTATCACTCCGCTCTCTATGCTTGTATGGCTCTCCGCTTAAAAAGATAATGTGAACAGAATGAAATCCTAATACCATTGCACAATATGCGTCCTTGCTAGAGTTTTAATGCGATAGCATTAAACAGATCAAACCGTTGCCTTTGGTGATTTGCTTCGACGTCTTTGACAACGGATTGAGTTCCAGATTCGGACGTACACAGCTTCCTCTTCTGGCTACTTCGGCCGAGGAGAGGTGACAATAAACGTAATAGCAACACGCTCTACTTAACATTACAATGTATACCTTGATAACAATCACTGTAAAACGCAAAGGGCACCTTCCTGCTTGCTGCTTACCGGGCTAGAAAACATAAATGCCCGTATTTACACCGCAGCCTCACTCGCGTTGCCGTCTCCCTCTAATTTTATTGTTGTCTGCTGCAGGTTTTTAAACTGCTGGCAGCCACGCTTACTGGGATTTAATCTGAGCTTGTTCGATTACAGAGGAAAAAGAAAAAAAAAGAAAAACGGGATATTGTGTTCTTTATGTGCGGAGCTTCTGGCTCACGAGCAACTATCGTTTCCTCGTTAAGTTTTCAATTTTCTCGAGTGCCGGCTGAACGGGTCTTAATAGCGCTGGAAGCGGGACGATAATGCCCACCTCTGGCAGTGCTTGTTTCCTTTCTTACTTTTTTTTTGTCGTTTCCCGAAACTGCGGCTCGACGTTTAGTGCATTGCGGCCGTACGCGCTTTTCAAGAACTGCAGAATCGCACTATAGTATTCCTGTTCTCTGCGCTAATTACGCGGATATATTCTTGACGTTAAACGTTCGGTTAGGTTAGGTAAATGCTTTTGTAGGAAACACAAATTATTTTGCGTTTAACATAGCTGCCATGTTTGTATTCGTGTGGGGTTGTTATATATAGCCAGACAACCTAATTTCGTGCTCACACAAAGTTTGTGCTTCATAGTTGAAAGTCATAAAATTGTTCCGACGAGGTTTGTTTTTCTTTATCTTCCCCATTTGATGCCGTTCTTTGTGTTCCTGTGAGGGGTGCTCAAAAGGCAAACTTTACAAATGGAATCGAGTAATAATGATCCTATACAAAGTAACATCCGTCCGCTTCTGCGCAAAGCCGAGCGCTTACGAGTGAAAAACAAAAAGCAAAAACACGTCAAGCAAGTGCACATTGGCACGATGGAATGTTTTTCGTCTACAGCCAAGTGGTTCTCTTAAGTATTGCGCCATATCAACTATTCTTTTCGTTAAACCAATAAATATAAACTTTGCATCCGGTTGATTCGATAAGTAAAAATTACGCAGATCACACGCACTGCGGCGAATCGGTGTACGCAAAACTTTGATGACCCGGATAGGCGATACGTGCATTACAAGACACGCGTTGCAGATTTCAGTGACGAACGCGATCCCTCGGCCACCGTGACGGACCCAGCAGAGCAAGAGGAAGTTTTATTCAGCAATAAAATTACGCAGATCTTATCGAGAGGTTGGAATCTGAGAAGTGAAGCTTTCGTGAAGCAGTTAAAGAAATTCCAATGCAACTGACGATATTGCACAGCGTTCGGCACCACAGCGATTACCTGCCTGCCAGTGAATACGGCAAGACACTGAGGCCTCCCCCACCACGTGACCGTGGATTATTCCGCCTCCGCAGGATTGGCC
Organism: Dermacentor silvarum; assembly: GCF_013339745.2. Classification (NCBI taxonomy): domain Eukaryota; kingdom Metazoa; phylum Arthropoda; class Arachnida; order Ixodida; family Ixodidae; genus Dermacentor; species Dermacentor silvarum. Next base: position 46,382,656 of record NC_051163.1, read on the forward strand.
TCATTTGCTATGACACCGTAGAGCGGGCCGATCCTGGAGATAGCGCAATAGTAAACCGCACTTTACCCAGAGAAAAATCGGCCATGTAGATGCGCCAAACCCCAAATCCTTGGAAAGTAGGCATAGAAAGGTTGTGCTTTATCAAAGGAATTGTGCTCTGAATGACGTATATATGTATCAATGAAACCATTTAGGTATCATTTGGTTAATCGCCGCATGATGCCCTAGAAGACAAGGCCTCCAGCCAGGACGCTGTAAGGTTAGTAAAGATGGTAGTGCTGTCGTGCATGTGGTCTATTTGACAAGAGCGCAGCAGAATCCAGCAGCGACGGCCAGGGAAATTCCGGGAGTGTTCCCAAAGAAAACTTCGCTTTAACGAAACACCAGGGACAAATTACTCGACCTTGTAGAAAAGTGACCAAGGCACCCCAGTGTGAAGAAAGACGCGCAGCGAATTTTGCGGTCGTGCGCATCCAGCAGCTTCTCCCTTCATCGTCAGCTATAAGAGAACCGTGCGCTCACTGTTTAAAATTAAATTGTCGCTAGGTGATGCGGCCTGAAAGGATATCAAATCTAGGGCTCTATGACAATAAGTAACGAAACAAAGGACCAAAATGTCCCCTAATGCAATATCTGAGTGTATTGTTCATTTATTAAAGGAGCTAAGTATAACATATAGCGTCGCCCATTTGTTGAAAGGGGTAGAAATGTGATGAGGTTGAGAAAGTGAAAAAGAAAGAAAGTCCCTTCGCCTAAATCCAGACGACAATTTTTACGTTGCTTAACACACAGGCATTCTTATTGAATGATTAGTACGTTTAGCAGAGCAATCGACTGCTGCACGCGTTGGTTAAGCGCGCCTGGTGCCTCTGAGCTGCAACCGCGATGCTCATTCCGGTGAATCATTCCGAATGATCACGTGACACTTCAATGATCATTTTACCCGTAAACATCAATACGTGTCGTTATACACTATACCAATGAGAGGCAGGTTATCCAAAATTTCGAATTTCCACCGCAGTCTTCATGTCTCACAACGTTACGCCCATCATTCTTCCGTTCCATCGTGCATTGCGCGGTATTTATTTTCTTCTCTCTCAAGCTTTCACATAATCGTCAAAATTATCGTAGTCGATTTAATCATCATCCTTCTATGTTATGCCAACTATAGGACAAAGACCTCTCCTAAAAGCCTCCATTTCCTTTATTCTTGCGTTAGCTGACGCCGTCCTAGGCGTGCAAGTTTCGTAGTTTCGCCACACCACGTGATCCTCTACCCGATATTAAATTCAAGTAGACGATCAGGAGAGTTACGACAGCTAACACTACCGATGACTAAGCGTTGTATACAGGCTTAGCGGCGACGGGCCACGCTTTTCTGCATGACTCATCCTACTTGAAAAACAACCTGTCAGTAAAATGTTTTCGCCAGTCTGATGAAGTGTTGCCCCACTCTCTGGCGACTGTATAAATGCTCAGTGAACCCTGTTTACTATTTACAACACAACCCAGGAGAAGGCTCCCCGGCTTAATTGTAACAAACAATGGACGCGCCCTGTCGCTCAGTCTGAATTTACGCCCCTACGTGCTTCCTTCACGTCTCATTTATCTCCAGCAGCTAGCCCCAACCAACCCTTGACATCAGAATGCATTTGTCAGCCGAACTTAGCGGGCTGCCTCCAAAATCGCCGTCACTTTCGCAAAACTTTCACGAGATTTCGCGGCGCAGCGCGGCCGCACCCGAAACTTTCCTTTCAAGCATTCAGACGGAGCCAGCTGCTTAGTCAAGCCTAGCCGAAACGAAGCCAAAGCAAGCTTCTGTCTGAAGCCCGGTGATGCAGAGCATGAGAGGATGCATGCCCTCCCCCCCAAAAAATCGAGGGACGCACACATTCCCTCTTCGGTCCGCTTTCCCGTTTCCTTCGCTTCCCTTTTGTTCCGCAGTTATTTCACCTTCAACTGTCATCCTGTTTCCTTCTGAAAACCATTCACCATGGCTTTCGCGTTCTACTGATTTTCCTCGCGCACTTTGCTGGAAAAAAAGAAGAAAACTCCAAGCGATTTAACCGATGTGTCAGTTCTGCCTGCTGCTCTTATCGGCGTGGATTTCCATGGTTCCCGCACTTTTTCTCTCCTTTCTCTCTCTCATCTCTCTCTCTCTCTCTCTCACGTACACATTTCCATACATTTCTTCCGTTTTTAGTTCTCCCGCTTGACGAGATGGAAGAGCCAAGAGAACTTTGTTTCTAAGCTAGCGGACCATCGCTCAATTTATCTCGCGGACGTTGCCCGAGTCGAATTCGCTTGGACGTGGAAACAAATGGCCACTCCTTTTTTTTATCTCGTTCACTTTTTTTGTTTTTTTTGTTTCGTTTTTTTATGCAGGGCAAGCTTTGACGTTTACGGGTCAGTGGCAGCGGCGGGCATTGTTTAGCATTCATTGTGTTTTACTAGAAAAGCTAAAATAGAGATCTTTGAAAGTAAACCGAATACGAATCGACTAATAATGGATCAAATCGAATGCGAATTTAGTGTCTATGGATGAGAAACAGAGTAAGTTTTGAATGTCTTTGAGCAACAGCAGTTGCGGTCGGTTATGACGATGCCGATTGCCGTCATCGTCAGGGACACCTTCAGATTTGCTTGCCTCACAACCACCACAGAACATGCGCATACGCCAAACACACAAACACACATCCCACAAGCACTTAGCACTTTCACACTCACGCACACATGCATGCGCTCTTTGCGCATAGAAACTTCAGCAGCAGGTTGATGCAGCCTTCTGAGCCAGAGTCATTGTTTTCCCAGCAATAATTGTCCAACCTGAGATTAGGGATAAAATACGGGAAGGGTGCATTTTAAAGTGATGCGGTCTATGGTTAGGATCCTGGGACTTCTTCGTGGCGTAACGTCGACAGAAAACTATCATCAGCAATAGAATAGTACCCCCAGATGCAATGGCTCACACCCACGTAAGCGAGAGGCTATACAAGCACCCAGAAAAGTTAAATGAACCGTAAGTACATTCTTTGAAATCACACAGACGCCATACAGAGCAGCTTACGCTTCAATAAATAACACGCTCAAAACAATCTACCGAACGATATAGTTGATGATTGGGCGCTCCTGCGCTTGCATGCACGTAGCGCTCCCCGCAAGCTGCCGCGGCGACGGCAGCTTGCGACGTGGGGAGTGACGTCCCTAGCCTTTCGTAGATAAAAGAACCAGCCTACCAACTGATTTCAACGTTGTTTCAGCACCGGCCACGGGTGGTGGCGTGCTGTCAAAATTACTATTACTCCGATTACCACCATTACTCTAAAATAGCAATACTACCATTACTCCAAGCCATATAGCACTGCATACCGCCCTCAGCAGTTGTATAGTGGTGGTTTTCGCTGGACATACACTTTCGCACGGCCGAGATGGCGAGTCATTTTTTTGTTTGATATTCAGCATAACGAGGAAGTGGGATGGGCCGACTATCTAATGCGCACTGTAACAATCCGCCGCTGTAGTTTGCCGCCGCATTCAGAAATGCGTCTTAGCTCGAAGCCCATGCCCGACTTGATCTAAATGACGCCTAGCGTGAACGTGCCGAGGGCGCTCATTGCGTTTCCTTCGGCGCGTTCACGACAGGCCTCATTTATAGTGGCTATGGCCCTGTGCTGCTGAGCTCGAAGTCGCGGCTTCGCGCGTGGCCTCAGCGGACGCATTTCGATAGGAGCGAGATACAAGAATGCTCGTGTGCTTAGATTTACGTGCACGTTAAAGCAGCCCAGTGGGTCAAAGTTTATCCGGAGTCCCCCACTACGGCATGCCGCATGATCAGATCGTCATCATGGCACGTGAAACCACAGAAGTTAGTCATTTTAGTCATAGTATACCAGAAAGCCTGCGATCTATCAGAGTGGCAAAATGGGTGCTCAGCGAAGGAAGACCTATCCAATGGCAACGGAAAATTTAGTTAGCTGTGACAACGGCAAGCACAAAATTAATTTGTTTAACGCCGAGAAGTAGTGAGGGGAAATCTCTGGGAGAGGGCTTGGTTCCCCGCAGTGCAATAAATACGACCGTTGTTCTTATCATTATTGCGTGATGTTTTTTGTAGTTACCATCGCCGACGTCATTCGTGTTGATAAAGACTTCGCCTTGGATGATGTTGAATGCGATGAAGATTAACATTTCAATGTGCTATTGGTCACTGAAAACAACGGAGAATGTCGGCCTTCGGGCGTGTTTTCAAACTACTACGCCTGAGGGCATATTCCTATTGGTCTGGCTGCCAGCCGCACGGGACCATCTCGCGAGCCGTTACAGATGCAGCGGTATGCCGGAAATAACGACAGCCCGCCCTGCGCTACCGAATTGGTTGTTCAATTCACCTCGCAGAACTCTCCTATCCCGCCACGTACATTTATCTCCCTTCTCAAGGGAGCAGTTCGCGTTGTCATATAGCGGCCGTCCGAGAATTGACTATGCTGCATTCCTGTACCGTTTTCTTCGTCTCTGGGTTCAAAGAAAGAAGCAAAAATAAAAAAATAAAAGGAGCAAAATCACAATGAAAGATGGTTTGGCCGCGCGTTACAATAGACCGGTTGTTTACATGGGCTTCAACGTTTCCCATACTCCGACGGGGCACGCGCTATTGCTTCTCGCGCACTGCCGTGAAGCACACAGAACAGGAGAGAAAGGATAACATCGTCTCCCGCTAGAAACTGGAGGTGATTGATTCGAACGAAGCAACCGGAGCACGCAGTGAGCGAACGTGTTCAAGTTGTTTTTCCCCCCTGTCCGCCTGTGTACGGTTGTCGTTACGAGCACTCTCGATATGCTTGCTCCTTTTATTTGTTTCCGTCTCGCGTTTCTCGCAGGATTCAGCATGATTGCCAAGAAGCCGAGAGAAAGAAGTAGAGTTCGAACAACACAAATGCGAAAGGCCGTGGTGAAACACGGCCCGAACGCGACGCCTTGAAAGGTTGCTGCGCGTTGTCCGGGAAAGTTTCATAAAGCATTTGTTCCCGGCACGACTCGGCGTCTCTGCCCTTCGCTTTCTGCGCCAACAAGCGTTCGCGTAAGAACAACAGCTCTCCCGAAGCGAATAACTTCTCGTGTTTCGTGCAGTGAAGAAAAAAAAAACAGTACGATGGCGCGTTTCGTGTGAGCCCATATTCTGAAACGGGAAGTGACTGTGAGTGCCCCTAGCGATATATACTCTGCGTACGGGCTGCATATCACCGAGCGGAAGTATCAAGAGGATGAAAGATTAGTGAAACAAACAGCAAGAACTAAGATCAAGGAGTAAGCTAGCAACAAAGGGTCACATGTGCTACACCCCCCCCCCCCCCCTCCTCTCCCCTCCCTTCAGCTCTGCAGCCGCATCTTACATGCTGCTCCGGTGGACTTGACTTATAAGTCACGTCCACCGCATTGCTTGTTTTTCAATATACCCATCGAAGACCAGAGGGACATAACTTTTCCCGTTCTACTTCGAGTTCATAGAACAGCAGCTGATAGTTGTCTTGTGTGCAATGTGTTAGCTTGGTCGGACGAAAGCCAGGATAGTGCTTACCGTATCCTGGCTGCAGTGTGATCAACTGTATAGAAAAACATTATCATCGAGCCAAGTTGGTGATGTATAGCGACGAGCGACCCCGGCGCGGAAGACCACGACACTAGCAGATGAAACACAAACATTGTTTCGAGCGAACTGAACGAAAACACTGTCGTTTCCTGTTGGTATTTTTTTTTTCATGCGCGTCTGTTTTGCTTTTCTCGCGTGTTCGCATTACGCGTGTTGGTCTGTTTGTGATACCTATAGAGTGGCTGTCTTAGATCAAGCACTGAAATAACCACAAGCACAAAGACAAGTCTTCTTTGTATGTACCAGTACATCTTAGAATATACGACCAGCTATCCCTACAGTAGGTGTTTCTAATGTAGGCGCCTATTTGTTGCTACGAAAATACCACCGCAACCCTATGTATCCCGCCCATTTTCGAAAAAAAAAAACAAGAACCGCATTCTTATTTTAAGCATGTGGTCCTGAAGATAATGGTAACACGACTTTCACTAAGAACAAAACGTCAAACGTTTTGAATTTACTCTTTACCAGAGATTATAGTCGCATCTGTTTTCTGTGTTACGCTGTGGTCGCTAGGTAACTAGATATCTTTCGTCGTGACCACAAACAATCGGTCGAGGTTATTATTATTATTTCGAAGGTTATTGTGAAGAATGTTTTTGGCTTGTCCGTGGTAGACTCGCGCTCATATCAACCTTCTCCTAACTTCATAGCCAAGGGCGTGATTGAATTTGAGATCACTGCTTCCTACATGTTTCTCTGTTCCTTTTTTTTTAAGTGTCATTGTAAGTTTATACGTTCTATGTGTGCGCTCCAGTTTCACTCTCTCCTTTTGTTTCGCTCTTGAAATCTTTCTTTGCTCACGAGACAAGGAAGTGAATTGAAACTCGGGACTTCCTAATGTTTCTATAGCAGCCGAAGCAAAGCGAAGGCTGATGTAAATTCTTGCCGTTCATTTCACAAAAGGAGTTGCGTGATTTATTTTAATTTGTCTTCTTACTCCGCTTCTTTATTCAATCGCACGCCGGCTATGCGGCACACTCCAACGTGGTCTGCGAGGCACAACCGAATTACAGCGGCTAGCGAAACCGAGTTTCCAGAGGGAGCGCGTGGATCTGAATCGAAACGAGAAAACATTGCGTAGAGAGAATGTCTTGAGACTCCACTCTCGCTATAGACGGAAAGCTATACGTGGTTGGCAAAATGTTTCTTCCCTTTTTTTGTGGTTTCTGCACGAGCTAACGTGGAATCACAGCGATGCGCACGAGGCAAGCATTGGTGTAACTCTCGAGTTGTGTGTTGATATATCCTATACAGGCGTACCTGAAGATCTTTCGCGAATGGGACGAGCGTTTCAGCCAACTAGACAGAACTCGCGCTTCGAAGAAGCTAGCGCTAAAAAAGATATGGTAGAAGCCTTGCCATTTTTATTTGTTTAACTGTTTAGTGCTTTGTAACTCAATATCTACATAGGAAATCGTGTATAACAGAACAAAAGCCTGCCAAAGAAAATACAGAGAAGTAGACGTGCGTATAAAGTGATTTAGAAGTGGGGAAGAAAGAGGAGTCCTATTCTGGCACCCCCATATATATATATATATATATATATATATATATATATATATATATATATATGTGGGGGAGAGGGTTCACTTACTAGAGAGAATACAAAACTTCAGTAAGACTGGTGTCATCCGCCATCTTAGCTTACTCCCAAACCGCCAGAATCGGACTCTTTTGTCTTCGGTGTAGTAATTCAGCCCTCGCCCCACCTCCCCCCAAACACACACACACTCACTCATATATATATATATATATATATATATATATTAAAGGAAGTGCTGGCGCAGGTAGAAAAGTAAAACCGTTTAATACCGACATTTCGGCCGGAGTCTGACCTTCATCAAGAGTGCGATTGCAAGCACAGAGAGCTCAATTTACACATTTTCTCTGTAACGAAAGAAAAAAAAAAAAAACAGAAAAAGCCGGTACCTGGTCTATGACCACAGGCACGTGTACATTTAGTGACGTCATGCATACCAACACGTACATTGACTCATGTCAAACTCAACTGAAATAGGAGAGAGAGAGAGAGAGAGAAAAATCAACGTACCTACAAGCTTCGGGCGTACGTACAGTGGCGCTATAACGTGACTACACGCTTGCGCGTGCATACGGTTTATTATGCACCGAAAATACATAAAGAAAATCATCCGGGCCGACCCATTGTCTCTGGAATTGGAACCATAACAGAAAAAAAATTTCGAGTTACGTAGATGGCCTAATTCAAGAAATTCCGCCTTCATTCCCTTCTTACATAAAAGACACCACTCACTACCTATCCGAAATAATTCACTTTTGTATTCCTACAGGCAGCCTCTTAGTGACTCTGGACGTTGTATCCTTCTATACAAATATACTACACGCGGATGCATTCGCGCAGTTATACATGTGTTTTCAGAGTCGCTGGTTGAGAAACCCATTGATTGTCGTACACTTCAATCCCTATTAAAGTTGGTGTTAGAGGTAAATAATTTTGTATTTAATGGAAAACACTTCGCGCAAGTCAACGGCGCATCAATGGGGACTAAAATAGGTCCAAACTACGCCAGCGTATTTATGGGTATACTGGAATCAGAGTTTCCTGAGTGCTGCGCGATAAAACCAATGTTTTGCAAAAGGTTCGTCGACGACATTTTTCTAATCTGGTCGCCCGGCGAGGAAGAGGTGTTCAAGTTCACTTCTCAGTTCAATGCCGTCCATCCAACCATCTCATTCTCCCATACATATTCGACTTCCGCAATCACTTTTCTGGATGTTAGTGTAAGTATGCACAACAGCAAGCTCATCACATCAGTCTACAAAAAAAAAAACAGCTGATAAGCACCAATACTTACATTTCCACAATAGCCAAGTAAAACATTGTAAAACAGCAATACCATACAGCCAAACTCTTCGTTTCAAGGAGATATGCACTAAAAAAAAAAGACTTTGAATCGAACTGTGAACAACTACGTAACGGCTTACTACGCCAGCGTTATCCTCCCTTATAGTTATCAGCGACGCGATTCAAAAAGCAAATCAACAGCAAACCAGCTTCACCAGATTTGCGGACTAACCTTTTTCTAACGTATTCAGCATCAGACTAACGTATTCAGCATCAAATCCTAACATATATCTTATCCTCCGGAAACATCATACCATACTCCTACAGAGCAACAAAATGAGCCAAATTGTTCTTGAACCTCCGCGGGTGGTTACATACGGGCCACCAACCTCAGAAACGTTGTCACGTCCTCCAAAATTCACTGAGCTAACTTCAAAGCTAGCTAGCATCATGCGTAAAACCTGAATACCGCTAATGTGGCCAAGAGCACCGCGTCTTTATTTTCATTCAAAATTCAAGGGGATTACAACTGCGACACTTGCAACGTTGTATATCTCCTCGAATGCACCATTTGTCGCGCACAACACATCGGACAAATGAAAACCCCTTTTAGGCTACGCTTTAATAATCACAAATCACATGTAAAATCTATACTGCAGCTCCCCCTCTCCAAACATGTGAACACACTAGGCCATCCTTTGGAAAAATTTAAGGCGACTATTTTGAAATCAGAATTCCCCACTCACTACGACGGAAAAGCTTGTGAGTCGTTTATAATATACACAAGTTCAGCTCACTTTCACAGGGAATAAATGAAAGCATAGGTAGGCTGACATGCATGCCTCACGAAAGAGATGCATTTTTTTACATGTTTGGTGCAGCAATTAATATTTTTCCTGGTTGTTTTATTCATTTCCTGACTATTATGTATGATGCATATATAATATGTCATATTGCTATGAATGTTAATGTGTCGTATAATTTTTCATTTTTCTTTTACATTATTTTTCTTCCATGCATAGACTTTGTATAAAAACAGCTTACCCGCGAACACAAAGAATACCACTTGTTTGGTGCTCCAATGAACGTTTTTCCTGGTTGCATTATGTATTTCCTAACCATCATTAATGCATATATTATATGGCCTGTTCATAAAGTGATATGTATATTCCTGCATCATTACTTACAAATTCTTCTCGCCCTTCTGTTATGTTGATGTTTATTACTTCAACTTGTAATAGAATGTTTCATTTATCCTTCATACACGCATAGACTTTGTATAAGAAACACCTTGGCCACAGATACATAGAATGCGACGTGTGCAAAGAATGCAATAGAACGCAGTTCGTGGTAGTCAGAGGTCAGTGGAGGTCACAGTACAGCTGTCCCATTACCAGGTGGGGGCGCAATGACCGTCTTTGCGGTCATACAAAAGTTGTAGCAACCTCAAACAAAAAATAAAAGAAGCACTCTAATGGTAGCTGCCGCCCTTCGCATACCCTTTGTTACCACGTGACGCCTATCCCCTACATTACATAGGCTGCGTCGTTCCTCCCTTGTGGACACGACTGAATGTGCACCTGTTCATGTGTGGGTTATTCACAAATTACTTATCTAATGTAGCCACCAGTTCGTCCCGTGGTTTAGGCGCGGTCATTGGCAACTGGATTAAATAGGCTTCGGTAGCTTTAGTTTCGAGGAGGTGCCGTCCACGCATCAAGCAGAAACTGAATAACGCTTGGTACGAGCGTGCTAAAGGGAGTGAAACTATCGAACGGCGCGCTGTAAGGCGTCCGAAACTTCGTTTGTTCTTGTTTTGCTCGTCTATGAGACGAGCGCGATGCTGTGAAGCTGTCCAAGTCTGTAGATCGTTTGCATTAACGATAAATCAAATATTTGCCTGCTTAAATCTTTGCTAGCGCTTTCTAAACATGACTTTCTGAAGAGAATTTAAGAGAGTTGCTGAAAAGAAAAGAAGTAAAGAGAAATCACCGCCCCTTCCACTCCGCGAAGGTGGTCGAACAGTGAAGCTGTGTTAGTTACACCGAGTGTTGCACCATACAAGTCAAACTTCGCAAAAGTGTTGCCGCCGATGTGTTTCCGCGTTTTGGGCGCGCACTTCGGGATGGGCCTCCCGGTGCGCGCAGCTCGGGCTCGGCGCTACGACAACAAGCCCGAGATGTAAAAGATGTATGTATTTAAGATTCTGCCTCCTGAAAAAAATTTTTAGAAATTGCTTTTGTGGTTCCGTTTACAGACAGAAGCGACAATTTCGTTGCGATTAATGAAGTTCCTTTTTCGTTACCAAGGTACAATACCAACCAATTTAAAGAATGCTGTTCCGTTTACATCAAGCGTTATAGGTATAACATTTGATATGTTTGAAATCGGAATATTTAAGGAATCGGCTTGAAAAAATTTCACGACAGCAGAAATCGGACGTACCGTTATTTTGAGCAACCTTTATTCTTACCTTAAAGATGCTCACAGCAGCACCCGTTTGGAGGTGATCGTAATGGTTCATTATGTTTAAAGTCAACTTTGGTAGAAATGAAGCAGTGGTTACCGTACACGTTGACAGTAAACGTAGGTCTCTCATAAGACGTACTATATGGACCGACAACTTCTGAGCTTACTATTGTAAAGAGTGCACTCATGTGGGAGCCGTAACGTCTTTGTTTTTTTCTTTAAACTTGTAGTGCTTTTATGCGGTGGATGTCCGTGTTTTCACAAATCGGCATCATAGATTGTGTCCTGCTCCAGGTCGTTTTCCTCGCGTATGAGAATAAAAAAAATCACGCAAAGCAACAGAGCATTAAAGCTCTATGATTCAGACACTTATCACGTTGGAAAGAACGCACACACGCACGCACGCGCTGACAGAATTCAGCCTGGATGAGTTTTTCAACCTAGAATTGTGGCTTGCTCGGGCCAAGGCAAGAGGGTTTTCCCACTCTCAATCTTTCGCGCCTTCTTATGCAAATGACACGAACGTGCTCCGAAGCATCCGCAACGTGCAATTTCTACCAGCACATCGTGAGGCTTTTGTTGGAGGCCATTACTCCAGGGAGCGTGACCACGTGACACAGGATGACTGAAAAGACGAAAAAAACTTAAGAACTAAGGCTTTTATCACGCGTTTCCTCTGCCGAGGCTAAGCCTCAGGCCAACGAATAATGTCATGCACGAATATGCAGTTTCCTTGATGATCTCGTCTGCAGAAAAAAAAATCAACTTAAAATAAATGAACTGAAAAGACAAGTAAATGACGTCGGCCGCTCGTCGCCGCAAATTCTCATGCTTCGCGCGTGCGAACTTGCGATATCGTCGTCTGTTCAATTTGCATCACTGGCTCCCGCGTTTCTTGTCCCCTATTTGCTCACTATAGACATAAAACAGGATGACAAGCACAAAAGCAGAAAGGCAATTGTCACGGGTTATATAACGTTAAAAAATGTAGACAGTTGGAATACGTGCGAGAAGTAGAATGAGCATAAAATTGAAGAGAGTGTATAGGTAAGCGAAGTAAGTGCTAGAGCTGCTCGTAAGGACGTAGATGTACTTTTGGAAAGCGAATCTCCCAGAGCAGACGACGACACTCCCAACCGCCGTTTTGAAACTGCTGTTCGTTCATTTCTTTCTTTCCAGATTTAAGGTTGCGTGTAATATGCCTCCGAAAGTAAAATAACGGGATAATGCGATGGAGGCGCAATGAATATTCTGTACGCTTAAAGGCGGAAGAGATGCGAGGTACGCAGGATGATATGTTCCCTAGAAGTTTGTTTGCTTAACTTACACCATTTTGACAAGCGACTATATAGCAAAGAGAGATAGAAATAAACAAACATGCAAAAAAAAAGAACTTGAGACAGGCAGAAAACAAGGAAAAGTAAGATATGCACCGAACCAGACGATGCCTTAGGAATCCAGCGTCGTCTGCTACGGCAGCCCCACCCATCTGCACACTAGCGCGCGACGCCCTTTGTTATTCAAAGACAGAGGGTGCGAGGCGTTGACCCCTGCCATGAATTATGCGCATTGATCAGGTGCCGAGAGTTCGAGGGTGCTAAAAATAAAACAAAAAATAAAAAAGACAAGAGAAAACGAATAGACAAAGCATGCTTGAAGCACCACCAGTATCCTGCCCCCTTACATCCCCCCGAAGACCCAAAACCGCCTATTCTCTCCACTCTTTCCACAGGAACACCTTTGTGTTCATTTTTTATTTTTATTTTGGAACACACACTGACTCAGTCTCACACACGCACACTTCTCTAAGCTCACGTTACCGTGACCTTAGCTGAATATTGGCTGAGGTGGCTTTTTCTATTCTTTGTTCACTTTGTTCAGTTGGCATGCTCACTTCTCAGCCGTTTCGGGCGCATTCGAATAGACGAATTCACTGACTTCTGACGAAGTAGAGAAGAATGCAGAGACGTAGAAACACTACGAGAGGTTTTGCCTCTGGCTTCGTCTTATGGAGGTGCCCGTACGCCCTTTCTCGCTTCCTCCTTATCTTTCTCACTTCAAATGCACATAAGTACACAGTAGCAGAATACGAAGCAAGTTCTGCTCAGAGGAGAAAGTATTCCTTCCGGAAACCCTTTTTATTCTAGAAAAAAGAGTGCGCGGAATATTTCCTTTCGTGACTTTCGTTGAAGCTAAGACTTTCGCACCTGGATGTTGGGTTATCCTTTTCGGTCTGGCCTAGAACGATACGAGAAAAAAAATGACGATGACAGGGCACTTTTCTGCCTCCCCTCTGGCCTGCTTTCATCGCGGCTGGTGTTCAACGGCACGCACCAGCTGAGCAGAGAATGCAGGAGCGTATCTTTAGAATGCATTTATACACCTCGGTTGCCGAACTGTAGGTTCGCAGTTGCAGCTTTCGTCGCAGTTGCAGCCGCCAGTTGCAGCTTTCGAATCCTATTGGAAGTTTGTCTGTAAATAATATTATTACATGCGAGCAACTCTTATCAGTTTATTTCCTTTTTTCTTCCTGTTTCCTGTTCCTGTTTGCTATGCACAATATTTACTGCACGAACTACTTCGATCCATTGTGTGTGGTTTGTGCTGTGCAATTGTGAATGAACCGAAAGCCGTTAATAATTCCGTGGGAGAGAGTATATCAGTCGGGAGCCAGTAGGCTCTAAGGCAGAAATGTGCGTGCCATTTTTTTTTTGCCGATGTAAAAGAGATTTTCCTCGCCGGCGTCACTAGGGACCGGGCACTTTCCAGTATGCCAAGGTGCAGCTGGCAGACAGGCTTTTGAACACGGCCTCAGAGACCGGCATCGTGCGCGATGTGAGCGTATATGCCTCCCAATCTTGGCGTCCATGCTCCTAGATACGAGACTCACGCTAAGAATACTAGAGTGAGATCTGGCGCTGGTGTCTGCGCGCGCATCCAACGCAGTGGCAAAGTTATGCATGGGAATTATGGGCAGCACACAAGCTTTTTTTTTCTATATTTCTTCCCCCTGGCTTCAAGGAAACTATCGGATTTCTCTATATATTTCTGTAAACGTAAATGTTTGTTGACAATTTATTATATGACAATGATCAGTCTCAATTATTTCGCTATAGATTCTACCGTTACATGGATTCCAGTAAGTTACAGTAGACAACGTTGCTTCGAATACCGAGTGATGAAAGATGAACAACATATGAAAAATCAATGAGGTCCGTATCATCAAGAATTCCGTCTCTGCATTTATTACTGCACCTCTCACCGATTGAGCGATACTTAAGTCAGAGGGCGGTGCTGTTTCATGAGTGCCAATGGCAAATGATAATATAATAGGAAATAAAAAATAATCATTACAAAATTCGGGTGCTGAATGTAGCAGTAATCGGACACAGAGCGAGAAAATGTGTCATTAGAAACAGATAGACAAGTGTACCTGAGCTTAGCAGTAGTGATCGTAAAGACTAACTTTTTTCATGAGCAAATTTCAAGGTTAGCCGGCTACACGGTTTACTATTAGGGAACCGTGAATATCAGCAGATATCGGCGATGCCTGCAGCTGTAATAACCTTTGATGCTCAACGTGTAATTTTTTTTTGCTATGCTGAGTTTGATAGTTATAAACTCTCACTTCAGCGCAGGAAACAAGAGGACGCTTTGCCTCGGGGCCAACTCAAACCGCCTGTTCAAATACATGTTAAACGCATAAATGCTTTTCTTAGATGAATTCTGGACCGATTTGAATGCAAATGAAATTTCTTACATTTGAGACAGAAAGTTCACTTCTAGTGAATGTAGGAAGCTGAATTTTGATTTAGTTCCCAGATTTTCTTACGGAATTTCTAAAATTGCTAAATTTAGTAATATCGAAGCACGATGTTTAGAAATCCGCAATTCTTCACCGAAAACAGATATCGCAGTTCTGTAAATTGCATCCGCGAAAGCAACTAAAGCGCACACATTTGGCATACGAATTTATATCTGGCGTTAATTTATCTAAAATGTTTACGAGCGTTTTGCAAACGTCCTACTTATATATTAGTGAGCTACCTGCGAGCCATGTATACTGCATATTTTGTCCGCTTTAGACGTGCTGCTAGATACAGTTCACAGAAGCCTGGTATATATTTTTTTCATTGATGAGTGACAGAGTTGTAAACTTCATAGCGTTGTTTTCTAAATAAATTGCGATTTCCAGAAATATTTATAACAATATTTCCGACCTGAACCGAAATTTGGCTTGCAACAGGAACCATAGTTTAACTTTTTCCTTCAAATGCAATCAAACTAACAAAATTTGGTGCAGTGGTTGCCGAGCCGAACGATTTCTTCGTTCCTACGTATATTTAGAAACCCGCACACAATTTCCAACCGCCAGTTCCGCTAAATATGGGGGTCCATATTGACGGCCTCAGCGATGATTGCCTCCGAATAAGAGAAACAGATCTCGAAGGCTATGGTTTCGTAGATTGCACGCACAGGAAGTGAGTGAACTTTCATCCAGTGCTTTCCCTGGTATGGTATCTCAGAGACAATTTGTTGCGCCACAGAGATGTGAGCCACGGGGCGTTTGAGGCCATTCGCGGTAGCCACACTTCCATGGGAGCGAAACGAAAGAAAAGTTTGTGCGCTTAGATTTAGTTGCTCTTTAAGCAAGCATAGGTAGTCAAAATTAACATGGAGTCCCCCACTACGGCGTGCCTTACTATTTGATTGTGGTTCTGGGACGCAAGACCTCATTACTTAATGTCATTTAATCAATTTTTAATGGCGGTGGTTGCCGGAGTATTGTCTTCCGTGGTCATATAGGGGTAGTTGATGATTATGATGTGACCCAAGGATGACACAGTATCGAAGACGAAGATGACGTAGCGAAAGATACGTGCAGATCTGCACGAACACTGTAGACCCAGTCTGGTGATTTTAACGGATGTCGCAGTAGAATGTTCCACATTGTGTTCTCTCACAATGAAGCCATTCCTGACCTTGGAAAAATAGGCGCAGTAACGACGATTCCCACAAGGGTCGATGATTTAGCGCCAAATTTCTCTAAAGCAATTGCTGTAGACTCTGCTTAAACGGAATT
The DNA here is from genome assembly GCF_013339745.2 of Dermacentor silvarum. NCBI lineage: Eukaryota > Metazoa > Arthropoda > Arachnida > Ixodida > Ixodidae > Dermacentor > Dermacentor silvarum. The sequence goes on from NC_051163.1 coordinate 46,398,682, forward strand.
CGAAGGTAAAGAAGAAATCGTTCCATTTATCCGAAGTTCCGTTTAAGCTAATGACGCACAAATCAAGAATAATCATGTTGGGAAAAGCATGTAGTGTTTTAATTTTACTGCAGTAAGCAAACCGACGTTATTGTGAGCTGCGTGGAATATCATCGCTCGCTCGTTAGTAATGATGTCCGTTATACATCCAAAGTCTGCAGCCTTCTCTTTCAAGATTGGGCAACTGTTAGGAAAAGTGGGGCTGCTGGGACGCTTGAACCATGCAATACAACGCAACTTTTTTTTCCCCATTTGTTCTTATTTAGACATGCGCATCCGATACTCCAGAAAGCTGGCGTTGCCGGCAGCACGTATCTTCTCTCTGTCCTTCATTATCCGTCACAACGATGACTTCAGAATACGAAACATGACTGAGCATTGCGCCTTTCATGGCGTCCATTTATACGTAACCACTGTCAGCGCTATCGCATTTTTGTCTTCTGCCATCAAGAGGCACGGAACGTGACAACTAAGCAACGAGAATGCCGCATAGAAACCGCTGACGCCACATCGCCTCAGCTGTCTGATGGATTGGGCTTTATTGACTGTTTAATATCACCGTTTCGCACGGTTGTCGAACGGCTCATGATTTTTATGTATAGTATAAGGGGGTGTAGCCGCCCGTGAAGTACGTGGTGGTCGGTTCCAGTTCCGTTTAAGTGGAGTTCACAGGAAAAGTGTTCCGTTTAAGCGAAGCTTGCTAACATTGTGCCTGTGAGTTGCCAACCCAAGTTGGTGCCCTCGTTTCGTTTCTCCGGTGACACGGGGCGGCAGTTCTCCAAGACGTAGACGTAGTTATTGTTTGCTTTGAAGACGCCTCCACCGCGGCCAGTGGACAATGCAGCCAGTGATCGTCCAGAGCTCGAAACGCAGAGGCTAGATACGAGACTATTTTCGCTTCTGACAATAAATGCAGAAGGACGGGTCTGGAGATGAAGGCATTACAGTGAAGCTGTTAAGGGGAGTTTGTCAACGTTTCTCTTATCGCGATGTGCGGTGATGTACAGTCGGCGCCAAAAGCCAGCCACAACACAGTCAGTAACGCAGCCTGCGTTAGAGTTCTGGCGCTACCATATGAGACCAGCGGTGCTATTTCGACATCGTCGAATTGCGCCACATTTGCAACTTTGCTATTGCAGCTTCTTGAGCCAATCAGAGACGCCCGTAGCAATCCTCTGGGCCTCCTCTGGGCCAGTAAGAGCTGATAAAAAGGCGAATTCGACAATGTGGCGAATTTTTTAATTTTCAGAATAGCACCGCCCCTCAAGGCGTCGGCGAGAACCCACAGCCGGACGCCAGCGTGAGTCTAGCACAGCATACAGAAAAATGCGCGGCCTCTAACAGAAAGTATTTAAGTGCTAAGCTCGCCTATACTGAAGCCTTTGAAAAAGGCTCGGGTACAGCGAGGAAATTTCCCACTAAATAGTGAACTGTTTGAAATATTGTGTAGTTTTCAGGCAGAAGGCAAGCAAGACCCCTAGGACTTCCAAAGGGTGTAAAAATTATTGTATACCACGGCGCTCTCTTTTATGTATCAGTATAAATTTAAATTCTTGGGATTGACGTCCCCAAAACTACAATATAATTCTGAAGCACGCCGTAGGGTGACTCCGGAATAACTTTTGCTAGGGAGCCTACATGCTTTTTTGCTTGCATGTACGCTCCCTAACTTTTGCCACCTTGTGTTCTTTAAAGAGCTACTAAGCGTTTTTTGCATATTGGCGCCATCCAAATGTGGCGGCCATGGTCGACATTGAACTCGTGACCTAGAGCTCAGCAGCGCTATGCCATCGGCACTGGGCTCCGTTAGTACATTCGCCACGCCTTGACCACCTATAAAAATGGCCGTAACAATTAACAAGGCGCCTCTGCACGGCCTGCGGAGTACTTTTGTTGTTATACGAGGTGTAAGCCGCACATTCTAACTAAAGTGTACTGTTATAGAACATTATATATTCCACTTCACTGTACCCTAACCGCACCGCTATCTTCCAAGTTCCGCACTTGGCAGTTTGCTGGAGCCGAGCTGCTTGCGTGGCACAGCCTAGAAATATTACGACATCTAAGCACGCATTTTGCCTAACGAACAGCACAAAGGAGTCTCCCGCTTACGCAACCAGCGCAAGAAAGACGTTAGAGTAAAAGGCTCACTCCGCGAACGCAGCTCCTACTAACATTGTAAACAAATCAAGATATCTCTAATTCTAACTGAAATATTTAGAAAACTTTCGACTGGCAACTGAAGCAACCTGTCTGGCTGTAAAGTTGGGCCAACAAGTATTGTGATTATCGAGTGCGTGACAATAAGAACGTTTTCAGATTCTTTCATTGGCGCTGAGGCAGCAGTGCATCCCTGACCCCAGAAAACTTCCAATAATGCATTTTTGACAGTTAAGTTAGTCAAGTAAAAAGAAGTATTTTCACGCGTTAGCCTTAAGGACCTCGTGTTGCAGAAAGTCCGGCGTCGGTGTCGGCGCAAGCATCGGCGTCTGGCGGAAATAATAATGCCGATCCACATCTTCCCGAACCGCCCCGACCGGGCGCAAGACTGAGTGAACAAAAATTGAATTTCTCAAAGTAAAATCCCTCAGAAAAATCTTAAAGTACAACTTAACCACAACCTACAGACGTGATAGCGTCGGATTGTAATTTGAATAAACGAGACAGAGCCTGATAAGCAGCCAGGGATCTTTGAATGCTATCGCGTTCCCCTCTTAAAGGCGAAGATTAAGCGTCCTTCAATTCTGATGGTGTTTGGATGTACTTTGGTTCTAGGCTACATTGAGGGGAATGTTGAAAACCGAGCCTTTCTAAATTTCGATCGGACCCCACGTCGCCGAAAATACGGTGTCGGTGTCGACGTCCAATAACGCTATCGCGTTCCACTCTTAAGGGCGAAGCTTAAGCGTACTCCAAGTTTATGTCTTGTAATATACCATAGGCACACGTTCTTGGTGCGGTCAAATATAAAGAAGTGCGCCATGCGTCGAGCTTATGCATGTAGCTTTCTAGTTATACGTGGCAGTAAAATCCATTTATCAAAAATTCTTACCCTACAGCAAAACTGCTGCCGACAGGAGAGTTCTATAGAGTTATAGGCTATTGTAGGTTTCGTTTTTGCTGAGCGTTTGACCGGAAATATTTGGGGAGCTCTATTTTTAAACCAAGGAATTGTCTATTGAGATAAGCTATTCGATCTTTCGTTTGATCCTTTCTTTAATTACATTGAGCAGGATGTATTGCATGCATCATCCGTTGCATTGCAGTCCATGTATGCGCCTGCAGGTAATTTATACGTACCGCAGTTGCGCGTGTGCCTACGGATGAATACATTTTCTTGTGAGCCCCATTTGCGAACCCGCTTCGTTCGCAATACTTACGATTCGAAGTCTGATTTGCCCCTTTGGCAATGTTCTCATGGTCACCAGTGCTGTAATCAGCGCACGGCTAGGAGTCTTTTCTGGAACGCGATTCATCTACTTGGAAATGAGTGCCACGAATCGTACACTCATGCACGGTTCGCGGCGTTCCTGTTCCGCGCTTTGCGATGCGCGTTAAAGAATCCCAGGGGGTCGAAATTCTTCTGCAGCCTTCCATTACCACGTCTATCATACCTAGAGTGTTAAGTTTAGGCGTTGAACCTCATGAATGAATCAATTAATAGAGTATGAATGAGCACAGGCAGTAAGAGCGTCTGTAATAATATTACCTCAATTCGTTGAGGACCGAAATTGTTGTTGACGGGGATGAATGCCAGAAATTCGACAGGAGAGATAGTGGCGTAATCTGGCTGACGGAGAGCAAGAAACCGTTTAAGTTGGGCAGAAAACATGGCTAAGCCCTGACTTCTCTAACAGTGACAAGGAAATTGAACGAGGTGATTTTCAGAGATCTCCACGAACACGCTCAGGTAGAAGGTAGCTCGGAAATTTATAATTGAAAATCAGATGAAGCTGAGTTCAGTTTGAACTTCGAGAAATTAAACTCGGCAAGGTAACTTGTAATTCGGAGATCAGTGACTGGACAAACATAACTTGGCGTCATTGATAACGCCTCCAAATCATTGTGCTGTGAGAAAACAATCTGAACAAGGGATACCAAATTCGCGAAACGAAGAGAGATGGATCGTAAGAGATTCGGAAATGTCTGTGCAGAAACGTGCTTAGTTTAGGAATCTAGTGGAATAACCCGAGCTTCCAGATAAGGCTCATTGTAAGACGCAAAGCTTGACAGACGAAGACGCAGACGCATTGCTGCCTTTTCGGCAGTATTGGGGGGCTTAGCTTGCGAGCTGCACGTCGGGAGACATGTACTACAGAATTCGGGAATTGGATAAACATAAAGCTGATAAAGTATAGTGCAGTGTCGGAAGAATTCGGCGGTTTACTCAGTCGTTTGGCGAGTCCGCCGCAGGATCTCGTTTTTAAAGCCTTAGCTCTACTGGGCTTATTGCTCAGTTTTGGGCCATTAGCGCCGTCCGCATTGGTGGGTCGATCCCGGAGGAGGCAGTGCAACCTACAGTTTCAATGAATACGGCAGGAGATGTGGCAATAGGTACGCCGTCGTGCCACTGGCTATGTGCCATCGATGTCGCGCCGTAGCCGTCTCGCCGCCGTCGTCACACATTCGTTGTTAAGCCACCGTCGTCATACAGGTGACGTCACGCCACGTCATGCCAACTTCGTTATCTAACTCTCATCGAACAGTCGTCGTCACGCCGTGATCGTCATGCATCGCAGTCATACCACGGTTGTCACGTGGGCGTCGTGGTCACGCCATCTTCGTGACGCCATCGTCACCAAAGAGCCGCCATCACGCCGTCACCGTGCCGCCATCGTCACGATTCATTCTTCGTCATTCCATCGTAACCGTGCTCTGGTCCTCCAATCGCAATTATGCCTGCGTTGTCACATTGACCTCCAGCCGTCGTCGATCGTCGCACTAAATTTCCTCGTTAGTACTGTCTCGATATTGTCAGATTCTTCATCCCATTGTCACGTTTTTCGTCGTCATAGCTCCTTCGGCTGCGCCGTGCATGCGTGCCGTAAATCGAAACCGAGTACGCGCTGCGTTTTTCAAAATGAGCGTTTTAGTATTATTGCCAGTCATTCGTTTATATTAAATCACGAGTAGCTGGCATCGACTAAGATATGGACTTCTCAAAAGCAGGCGCGAAATTGCCGTTTAAATTAAGGCAGATATATAAAGCTCAGTTATCTCATTTAGGACCCCCCGCGGTAGCTTATTGACTATGGCATTGCGCTGCGGACCACGATGACGCGGGTTCGATCACGGCTGCCACATCACGATGGGAACGGAATGCGAAAACACTCGTGTACCATGCATTGGGCGGTTTCAGTTTATCCACGTCGTGATCATGAGATCCTAATTTTAGCACTGAGAACACCTGCATTTTTTTCACAATTTTATAGTTTTTATCTCTATGACAGCTATGCGAGTGCTCAAGAAAGTGCCATTCAATTTCGTTGAGTGTTCTTGTAAACGCTGAACTGAGCGCACTTGCAGCGTAGCAGCACCAGCACCTCCTTATATCCGAGGTACAGACACGCTCTACTAATATCGTCAGTTTCTTGTACCTTTTGTTCTGTAGTCCTTCATCCCATCACACTGACCCCGCAGGCGAGACGAGAGAGACAGCTTTACCACAGCGTAAAGGCATTCTGTGCCCCCCCACCACTCCGCCTTTTCTTGTTGTCTTTTTTTTTCAGTTTTTTCCTTTTGTTAGCTTTTATTTGCGCGTTCGCACTTAACCAACTGGAAATGGTTTTTGTACCTTTACGCGCGCAACAGCCTTGTCGCCCTTCTTGCCCTGAGGATTTCTCCGTCTTAGCGACAGCATACTCGCCCTCAACTACCGTAAAATTACGCATACAATAGTTTTCTTTGGTGCTTAGAAATAGCAAGATGTGTTGAATAGTACATCGATATAACACAACTGAGAGAAATTGGGGGGGGGGGGGGGAGTGTTTAGCACTATTTCAATCAAACATAATAAGATGTTTTGAAACATTCACGTTTAAAGTTGAAGGTAATATTTTTATGCTCCTAACAGCTGTAAAGGATACAAGGATTGTAAAAAGGGCGAAATCTAATGTATGCGCTTCATCATACGCAGCACTACTGGAACTCGTCGTAAATGTGATAACTGAACGAGAGTTTAACGGTCTCTACTGATCCCGGCTGGCTCACAGAGGATGCTGCTGTACGCTTGCACTCGAAGATACGCATGATGAACATTTAGTACAGGCAGACTCCCATGATCATTGTAGCCTCGTGTGAGCGGTCATAATTCCGTAATTGAATAATTATAATAATATAATAGTAAAAATCTTGAATTTTCAAACCAGTTGCTTTCATGCAAGGAAGAAGCTTTCAAAATTTAGAGTATTAACGTGCTGCCTAATAAATAGTTGATATATCATCACGTACAGCGAAAATGACATCTGCCTTATTGTAATAAGTATAACGGATGTTCGACCAGGCACTACAAATAAAAAAGCTTTGTATTGTACACGGGAATCTACGGTACGTGTCCAACGTTCTGAAGCGAGCAAATGATCAAGACTCCGTTTCTCCCAAGCAACACGTCTTCCCGTTTTCTTTCTCCATGTCTGCTTCCATGGTCCTGTCTTCTGTCACCCAATCTCCTATCTTGTTGGCTGTCTAGGCTGTCTGCTCAGCTCAGCTCTGCCCAGTTCTATATATATATATATATATATATATATATATATATATATATATATATGTGTGTGTGTGTGTGTGTGTGTATAACATATCTGCAGATTCTTGTTATTTGCTCTTATCCAGTTTTGCGTCACTCTTGCTTACGTTGTCTGCATTCTCCGCTCGTTGCTAATACGAAAAAATATTTCAAGTGGCTTTTTTTTGTGCCTGAAGCGTTTGGTTCTGTTTCTTCAATTTTTCGACTCAGACATACGTCGTGTTGTCTGCCTTTCCATTTCGTTACGTGGGCACATGTCCTACAACTCGTTTTTCCGTGGTCGTCTGTTTCATGCCAACGTCTCTGGGACTCTAGTGTCTTTTATTTTCTACATAAATTTTCTTTGCTTTATTAAGGAACATCGCCCAAGTTGCTACAACCAGAGCATTTGTCCGCAGCCCTTGTAGTGAATGTTATTTCTTGTCGTCTGTTTATACAGATTTTTCCTGTACTTGCTTCACAGAGCGCATCCAGGTTTCTTTACTGAAAAGCCAAAGAACGTTGGCGTCTTTTTTCAAATATTGTTACTATTATCACTAATTCTGAGAAAGTTGCGCAGCAAAAGGCGTATCTTTGCCATTGTACGGGTAGAATAATTTATAAATAGGACACCCAAACTTTCAACATTAATCAGCGCAGAGAGTAGATATTTTTAAAGTGACTGGTGACTGATATTAAAGCTACTTATATTTACATTTCTGCAACGCTTATTATTGGCCATTACGATCTGGGGTTTGAGCTAAAAACCAGAAAAGAAAAGCTAGAGAAGTTGCTTGCACTAAAAAAGTAATGTATGTTCATTCTGCGTGTACCCTGCTTTGGCGCCAATACTACTCATACCTTCTTTCACTGTTTCAGGCGAAGTGCTCTATGTTAGCTGAATATGGTATTCTTTGAAACGCTTATTATTCGGTATCGTTTCTCTAAGCGTTTTTTTTTTCTTTTTTTGTGTTGTGTACTTTGTAGGCATAAGAAAGATGTTTCAGATCAGGTGGTTTTCTGTCCAATAAGAATGGCTTTCTTAAGTACGCCACCGGGGGAAGGAATGGAAAGGGGAAACAATGTAAAAGATTACAGATCTCAAAGAATGAAACAAAACAATGAAGTTTCCCTTTCCACTCTTTAAAGTGTAGTTATTGTTATCAAACCAAATAATAATATTTTTACACCAGAAGATGATTTTTATTAGAGAACTTCAAGGCGCTAAGCTGCAGTTTACTGCTCTGATATTTAAACCCATATCTGTGGTTGCAAATAGATTCAATGCACATGTCCCATAACACACACATTTCGCACACATCTTGTGGTCGTGTTTATTTGCACTTGTAACGACTGAAAGTAGGGCAATTTGGTAAGGATTTAAGGTCCTGGAAAGAGGCGTACAAAAACAGACAAAAGCAGTGCAAGAAAAAAAAAACACAAATTCCTACTGTCTTCTCAAAGGTTGCACAATGATGTAAAAGCGGGAAGACATATGACTTATCTGCGCATGCTCGAGGGGAAGCGGCGCCACCCCATCTATTAAGGACACGCGTGGGCACTCATGAAAGACCACTGCTTAGGGTTGTCAATTCTTTGCGCAACATAATCGAGAAATTACTTACGCACTGGTTACCGATAGTGATGTTATGCCATTCCTCGACCACAGGCAACGCCGCCTGGATAGCACAAGGCCTGTGCACTCCAATTCATGACCTCACGCTACCTGGCCCGACAGGCACAGAATCTAATGGGGGTGCTCCCTATAGTAAGCAGCGGTGATTTTGACGTCACCGCTTTCATCATGCCAGGCTTGGCAGCGGAAATTTTGGGCATAGTAGCACGTCGTCAAAAAAGCAGAGTGCGCAGGCTGTGTGCTATCTGGGTGATGTTGCCACAGGGCGCACTCGTTCGTTCCGATGTCTGGGAGGGCTGCAGCGCGATTTAAGTGCACATCAAAATTTCCAGGTTAGTTCTGCTGAGACATATAAGAAACGAACAAGTTCATGTTGTTCCCCAGCAACTCTTCTCGAGCTAGAGCTTCTTCTTAAGACAAAAGTGAAAACCTTTTCCTAAAGAAAAGCGTTTGGCTAACTCGCACTTACAAATCTTTATTTTATTTTTTTACTCACGTGTCTCTCCCTTTCCTGTATGCCTTGCGCATGCGCAGGCGTGCTGGTGTTCTGGTCTCCGTTCCACGACCCCCGCGTACACGAGAACGCCCCGGTGGGTGTCCACGTGACCACGGTGCGGGCGCTGGACGAGTCGGCGCCGGGAAAGCCCGTAGCCTACAGCCTGCTGGATGTCAAGGACTCCAACCACTTCCACCTGAACCACCTGACGGGAAACCTGACCACTGCGCGACCCATCACCAGAAAGGCCGGCGACAAGTACGTGGTGAGTATACCGCCGGATTTTTCGACTTTTTTCTCAGCGAATACGTTAGGCATTGAGTTGAGCGCTGCCTAATTACTTTGAAAAGGAAGGGTGACAGTGTTACGCAATCTTTTAGATGTAAGCCTAACATTGCAAACAGTTGTTGCCCAAACCCTGAGATGCCAAAATGCATTTGCACATCAAATAAATGTAAAACAACTTGTTAACCTTCATTTAGAGCCGAGGAGAACACATATGTACAAAAATAAAAATTAATGTGCTATGTCAACTACAACCTAATTAACAGAATATTAATTATTGGTAAGTGCTTTTCTGATGGAGTCACTTCCTAAACCTTTCATAGCCATTCATAGCATAGCCATTCATAGGCTATGCGCAAAGCTTCCCGTGCCTAAATTTTAATTCATCAGCATCATCATCAGCCTATATTTTATGTCCACTGCAGGACGAAGGCCTCTCCCTGCGATCTCCAATAACCCCTGTCTTGCGCTAGCGTATTCAAACTTGCGCCTGCAAATTTCCTAACTTATAATTATGAAGCATCAAACTCAGCGTAATATGTTATGATACATTCGTTATTCCAGGGTAAAGTTAAAGCTTACCTTACCAACAGGTAAGCATGACCGAAAGCTACTGAATTCTCGTCACAGGTCCTGCCCTGACTCTGTATTGCTTATGATATCCACATGTTCGCTACTTTCGTCAAGGTCTTCTATGTTGTGTTTCTTTTATCCTCAAGCAATTGTAAAACGTTTTGATTATCACTATATTTTCTAATCTGCATTGCTATCACTTTAATGTTTTTTATCTACGATTCTGGAAAGGTGGGATCTTTAGTAGCCATACTTTCCAGTGTCCCAGTTAATCTGGCAGATGAATATATTTGCCAGTAATTAGAATACTGGTGGCAACTGGCGTTCTCGCCAGCTTGGTGAAAAATTGGAGAAAGTTGGCTAGAATGGGGACACAAGCTAATTGAACGGAATATGAGAATAAACCTGCACCCAGACACGAGTGTGAAGTCACGTGCGCAAAAAACAAAAAAAAAAAAAAAAAAACAGCAACAATAAAAACAGGCTTACTCAAATCCAGTTCACATCTACGTAAAGCGAAGCATTCTTCGTGTGAGTGGCTCATGAAGCATGGGTGTGTGCATGTGAAGTGTGTTTTTATAATTGTGTATTAGCATCCCACTGGCGACACGTCATCTTTTCGTCCGATTTCATTTCTCTGTTCTTTATTATTTTGTACATTTCAATTTCAACCACAGCTAATTTCCCCGATGTTTTATTACTATATGGACACTCCAAAGCAGATTTCTGCCGTCGGCGTCGTCGTCGCCGTCGCCGTGAGGTTCCGTATGACGTCAACGGTGGTGAAATCGTCGCCGCGCTCCGGACGCTGTATGTGCGAGTGAAAGGGGGCGAGGACGCGCTGCTTTCACGGGGAGCGAACGCACGTCGGAGAGCAAACGCGCGTTCTGCGCCCTGCTCCCTGAAGGGCTGCAGAATTAAGCATCTCTTTCCTCCTTTCCATATATAGAGAGCAAACGCAAATTTATTTTTCCGTCGTGCGAAAGGCTGTGGGGAGACGGGAGGGAGGAAGGGGAGGCGACGTTTAGATGCGGCACCAAATACGTATTTATATAAAAACGCCGTGCGCGTTCGGCGCGAACGCGGGCAAAACGCCGACGGCGTTGACAACAGTTCTGCGCGTTGCTGCTGCATGTCCAAGTTTATACAGCTGATAAAACTGCTATCCTTACTCCGTATAGCTCTCTACTAATTTGCTATCGCAATTGGTGCTTCGTCTTTCAGGTGAAACTGTTCCTTAGCGGTCATTGTCTGTTGGCTATATATATATATATATATATATATATATTGTCAGGCAAGGCTGCGCTAGAAGGCACGCAGGGGCACACCGACGGTGACGACAAGGCCATTGACTGTAATTCTTCTCGTACCATAGCTCGCATCATTACACGCAGATATGGGTCCGCCGTAGAAGAACAGTCGCCACCGTCCAGCTGAAGGCGAACAGACCCAAGTTCGTCCAGGCGCTGCCAATATATATATATATATATATATATATATATATATATATATATATACAGCTTGTCGACGCATGCGTCCTGGGCGTAATGGTTTTTCATTATCGGCTTGTGTGCTAGAAGTCCTGTTTTCGAATTCTGCCGTCGGACAATTTCTTAATTGTTTAAATAATTATTTATGCCGCCGCACTTTAATGAAAAGGATGAGTTTGTAACGTTACAAAGCTGTTTGAAGCCTGACAGGACAAAGTTCAGGCGAATGCATGTACTAACCAGCAATGCCATGCTGGCTGAATCGTCCTACCTTAGCGACACAGTTCCCTCTGGTAATTCGTGTATGAAACTCTACGCTTGAAATAGTAAACTCGTGAACTACTACTTCTCTTCACCGTTCTTAGGTGGCGCCATCATCCCGTTAAACGATTTCGGCTTTAGAAGCCAGATGCGTACCAAAAAGTGCCTGGAACTCGGAAAGAAAGCTTTGCTTTGAATAGTAGCTGGCTCAACCGTTTTAGCGATTAGAGACATCACCGAAGGAAGTTCCTGAAATCATCACCGAAGTACGTGAAACCAAGTATTTTGCCATCACAATCTAAGAAATCAGCGACAAATATTCTGTGTTTAAGTCACTCTAATAACCAATCGATAAATCAGTCAATCAATAAATAAATGAATCAATCAATTTAACGTGCCCAGAAACAACACGAGCGTATGAGTGCTGATTCTGGCACATGTGTACAATAAAAAGAAACTACGAGACAATAAGTAAAAAAGAGGCAACAGATAAACTAAAAATGAGAACAACGAATGTTAATACTACTACTAATAATAATTATAATAGTATTCATACAGTTTTCCATATACTATGAGCCAACTTCGGTGAACACCATTACAAGCCTATTTTATGGCCCCACGGCTGCATGAAGCCATCTCCCAGATATCTTCTACTACGCCTGTCTTGCGCCAGCTGACACTGTATGTTATCCCTGCAAATTTTCTTCCCATTTCATCGCACCACTAAGTTATCTGCCGTCCTCGACAGCGCTTTCATTCCCTTTGAAGCCGTTCAGTAACCATTACTTTGGGAACCCCTAACTTATGGCACATACAGTCTGTATTCCGCCCAAATATGCATGCTACAAAGTTCATTGCCTGCTTTCTGAAGCAGTATCGATGATCACATATGATTAAGTCGGATTTTCGCCCTCCTCTTAATATATATATATTCCCCTAGTTTCTGTGTTTTATATCATATCCCATACCGCAATTTCCTCATATGTCTTTTGAGTTTTCCGCTAATTTTTAAGTCTACCAGCGCAAAGAACTAGTGGGCAACTTAAAGAATATTTCATTGAGTGATTTGTTGCTCATTTAATATCAAGAGCACGTATGACGAATGGCTGCAATGGAAAAGCATTACCTCGTAACTCCTTAATGATTATTAGGATTCCTTGCAAGAAACAAATGCAGAAAGCAAGGCGAGTAAATGCAGGGATGTCAACCAGAGCAACGTTCGATTATATGCCCAGCCCTTGAGGTAACGAAAAGGCGTTCCGTAAAGAACAAAAGAGGGAAATTGTGAACACTGTGGCCACGCGAAAGGATGCACGTAACTATTATAAACGAGCACTCAGGCTGGTGTACATCCAAAACCTGCACTAGTGCGCCAGTATAGCTTCTTGCGCCAGCGACAGATCAGGACATGCACCGAGTATCTCTGAGCCAAGAAAGTGTCTCGCGGCCAGCCAGCTTAAAGTTTTCCGTGAAAAAGGCGTTGGAACAACAAGATTTTATTGGCTGATAGCCCGGCGTGGTGCGATAAAACCTTTGAGCCCATGTTGTGTATATATCTGTCCTCTGAGTTCCTTGCAAAAAACCTGCAATTCGGCAATGGCATGAAATGAATCACCACTGACGTATTAACTGCGTGTAACGTGAAACAGCTAGCAGATTTGCCCCTTCTGCAGTCATTCGTATAACCCGTAATACGCGCCCTATAACTATTCTAAATGGAAATTTCTCGGACCGTCGTTCGCGCCGTCTCTTTAAGGCGGCGACTGCGACTCAATTTGCAGCAGTTTAGCTGTAAAATCAGAGCCGACGCGGAGGTCGTCTGCGACCCTCTTAGCGCGTCAGGTGGTTGCGACAGGCGGTGATCGAGCGTTGGCATTTCATATCTGCCGCCATTAGCTACCGATGGCCGCGATCGAGTTCTCGCCTAGCGACTTGACACGCAGGCTGCCCGAAAGCCTTTCGGGCAGATTATCGTTTTGCAACCCGTCGGAGACGTGTCATTCGAAGCCAGCGAGGGAAACTCGTAGTCCGATCGCTTTCAGTCTAAGGATCGGGGTGTCGCATCGCCTAATGAATTGAGGCCGAGTGTAGCGAGCAGTTTCAGAGATCAATCGGGCCAGAGATATTGCGTAGTGCAATTTTTTTGTTCTGTTTGATAGGAACACTAGAAATGTGGTGCTATAGTGAGTGCTGCATGAGCAATCAACATAGCGATGACGAACAGTGTGCATACAATTTCTTGAACTACGTCCTTCTAGCTTAGAGTGGCTTCTCATAGATAGATAGATAGATAGATAGATAGATAGATAGATAGATAGATAGATAAATAGATAGATAGATAGATAGATAGATAGATAGATAGATAGATGGATGGATGGACGGACGGACGGACGGACGGATGGATGGATGTGTTGGTTGAGAACTGTTATATAAACAGTTCTTACATAAACGATTTCGCGTGTCTGTGCATGAATCTTAAATGGGCTTATTTTTCATCGCAATAGTCCTTTTACGACAATAATATTTGCGCCATAAGATCTTCAGTTTTTGCCGTTGAATCATGCTGAGTTTGTTGCAAACAAGATAGGCTGGCGCAAATGCGCAACATTTGTTTTCCTCAATCCCTACCACCCGCGTGTAGGTGTATGCACAAATGTGGTAAGTAAATGGATGCTTAACCAAATAAAATTTAAAAATTCTAGAGAACATGAACAATGTATCTCGCATGCTGAGTTCCCCTTCCTAATTTTTGTTTAGATTTCGGGATCGACCTACTGAAAATGTCACATTTATTTACAAGCTAGTACTTACATAATAGGACAAGTTAGTTGCGAAGAAATGACACTTATCTGCCCTAAATTACATGTGCTTCAGCTGCCACGGCCACACAAGCGATGCGCGAAGAACTATAACAGAAGATGGCAATGTGCTTTCTCGGCAACCACATCTCAAAATCACCGAAACATTTATGTGCTTGCGATGATTCCTATGGAGACTGAATGACTGCAGCTCGAGGTATTTTCTCGAGCAGTATGCTAGCACGTAATGTTATGGTAAAAGGGTAAGAAGCCGAATGAAATTTGTAATCCTTGCCCAGCGTTTTATGTATTGTTGCCGAAATTTTAGAATAATACCGTACTACTTCAACCGTTAAGTTGATATGCATTACTCACTTCTGGAATAAAGAGAACGGCAACTCTTATTTTGGCACACAGCAAACCGATTTACCCTTAAGGATGCAAATCGGTCTACAAGTCACAGTCTTACACTCGTAAGTGTGTAACGGTGTTAGTTATCGACAGAAAGCACCCTTAAGCTTGTAAATCGGTTTACAGTGCAGGAGGCTCGGTAAGCCAGAAAGCCCTCGATAAGGAGAGACAGGTGGTGACGCCCCAGTGAAGTTCACGCACTAGCAGTCCTTGTAGACGTGGATTTGACAGCATCTTCTAGTCTCCAGTTAGGTAGAACTACGTTTCGTTCTACATCCATGCATGCGAAATAATCAACCCTTCAGACTATCACAACTTTGTGTTGCGCCAGAACGGCCTCCCTACGAGAGCATGCATTCAAATCAGTGACGTCACATTGACGTTGGGACGCTGAAGTTCTGGCGCAACATTCAATAGAGGGAAGCTGGGTATCGATTTCCTCAACCACCGCTGAACCCCCTCCCGAGAAACGAGTGCAATGATAGTTTTAGAGACTAGTTTACCAGTCTAAACATATTTTTCGTGCTTATTAAGCGTCTTTAAGGTACATTTACATCTTTGTTATTTTTTATTGTTTCATGCGAAGCTTGTATACGCTAGCCTGCGCCAGCCATACAACGCTAAAAAAAAAAAAAAAAAAGCAGCTGCTCTCAGAGCGGCGCGAGGGTCGTCTTCTTCCGCAGCTGGCTAGTTGGCGCTAATCATTCCAGCGTAGAATTTCACTTCTCTTCTGTCGTCGTAATGGGGAGGCCGCGTTTACGGGGGTATGAGCCATTGCTTAAGGGGGTATGAGCAATTGCTTAAGTGGGTATGAGCCATTCCTTGTCTTACGTGACAAACAAATTTAATTTTGAAGAAATTTCAGGGAAATCCATCCAGAATGAACGCGCTCGGGAAAGGGCTCGTCGTCGAGGTGCCGATTCTAGCGTGAAGGCTTCCGAAGCCCAGGCGAAATATCAGCGAAGAGCCGCGCACCCCGAGTTGAGGGAGCGCGATGTTGAGGCTAAACGGCAGCGTCGTCTAGCACTCCAAGAACTCGGCAACGGTGGTGCATGCCTCGGAAACGCTAGCGCCAACTTCCCCGGTGCGACGGCCAGGTTTGAACGCGAGTTTCTCGACCGGAACTTCGGAGTCAGCTGCAGCGCGTGTGACCCGTTGTGATTCGAGCAAAACGTGCTACTCGTCAATGCAATTCGTTCGGAGGAACACCGAAAAACGCACGACAAGCTTCGCTTACCCCCATCTCCTCGACAGGAGAGGGACTACAGATTTTTTGCTAATGTTTTCCATTTTCTTATCTATGCATCCTCTTCATCATCCCCAAATGTAAGATAGCCAACTGGGCACATCCTTTGTTAACCTCCCTACAAGAATGCTTCTTTTATTTCTTTTGGGTTTTTTTCCGTCAATGATCTCATCACTTTGAGAACTCAGCTTTTCTGCTTTGAACTCCACTTTATTTTCTATGACAGAGCAGCGCGAATAACAGTGGGGCAGCAGACGCACACATGCAAAACAAAAACAGCACAAGGACGTGCCGAATGCACACGCGCAAACACAAGCATCCAAGCACTCGCGCATAAAACGCGTGCAGATAGAGTGGCGCAAAAAAAAAGTAAAAGAACTGCAGTTTACCTCTGCGTTCTAGTCGAGACGTCGTCCCCGGGCGGCGCTTGTCAAAAAGTGAGCAATTATTTCGAGAGCGAGGTCGTCGCTTAGCGTGCAGGGGTGGAGAGTGACTGTATTTGATACTCAAAGTAAACTTCAGGAGCTTAACTCGCGTAAAAGTAAAATGAGAAATAACGAAAAGCCTCGTTCGGGCCTCAAGACTGAAGGCCGCGGCCCGGGCGGGCTCTCGACTGAGCGTTCTTCTCAGCGTCCTCGCTTGCCAGCTCGTGTCAGCATTCTGCTCCCTTTTTAGTTCTTCATGCGGAGTCCCTGTTTTGACGCTGTCAGGACGAAGTCTGCGCATTCCACGCCCTTCTCAAGCGTACTGTCTGGTCGCGACCGCTTTGCTGGAGGAATCTAGACGTCTTGGTGACGTCGGCAGAAGGCGGCGCCTGGCTATAGCAACGCCTCCGGCTTACAGCCGGCGCCTGTCAGCAGCAGCAGCAATAGCAGCATAGGCGGCAGCATGGCCGCAAACGAGCAGGAGACGATGACGTGTAAGCAGCTAAGGACATCAGGGGGCTGCAAATACTGCGGAGGAGCCTAGAGGCTGTCCCAGTTGAAGAAGACGACAGAGAATGTCCTGAACATAAGACAGAAGTTTGCTGCAAGCCTGCCGCTTTTTTTACACACTTTTTTTTTATGACAGTTTTATGCCGTCACGACAGAATCGCCTTGTCGTGAGAACGAGAACAAGCTGGCGTTACGCAAGGATCGACGTTGTTTTGACAGCAGGTTGACATACCGTACGTCGGAAAGTTCTTTCACCTCTGTGGAAATTTATGCTGTGGCGACACCTTCAAGTGAAGAAATCCGAGAGGAAAACACTGTCAATCGGACAAAGAACTTCCTGAACATGGTTCTTCACGAACATGCCAAGCTCTCATCAGTCTTAGTCAAAGAGCCTCAGTCGTGTTTTTTTTTCCACTGTGTGAAAAAAAAAAGTGAAACGATTTATTTGCGACAGAAAAGCAGAACTGGTAGTAAATGTTACACGCAAGTACGAGTAAACTGGCACTGTCGCTTACAGGAATAGTTGCCGAGGAATTGATTTGCTTAGTAACGCATTCCAATGTAACACTTCAACTGAGAAATAAATTTTTGGTTAATTTCACTACCTTCAGACTTTATTCATCTTGCCTGTGTAGGGTAATAAGCGAGGAGCAACTTCGTTAACCTCCAGGAATTTGCCGCCTGTCGCTCACGCTTTATTCATTTAATTACTTGCGTTAGTAGGTCGAATTGAAAAGAAATAAAAATGAAATGAAGGGATATTGCTGGAAACTTTAGCCCACAGAGGTTTTACCTGATTTCGTGACAAGAAGTGTACCGCTTGAAATTAAAACGGCTGAAAAAAAATTATCTAGCAATTGAAAGGTTGTGTTTCACAAAAAAATTTTTTTTGGCATATAAAGATATTTCATTGACTGTCTTTATCCCTTTTCTGCTTCAACTATCCTTTAAATGCGTCTATTTAGTGTGATTTTGCTTAAAACAAACGTACTGTTCTTTTTGAGATGTGACACTTTAATTAAGCATGTCTTGTTTCTCTATATATGTTTTTAGATTTGCTATCTTGGCTGTATTTTCTGCGCGTGTTATTTGACGGCTCGCTTGAGTGTGTTTAGTTACTTTGTCCATTACTTGAATGTTTTACATCATCCGTATGAAGCATTATCTTATATGCGCTGTGCTGGCAAATGTGTGTGATCATGGCCCTGCACTAGCTCCAGCTTTTGACCCAACATTTTTCTGGTATACTGCGTTTATGGTGTGATCGAATAAAACAAGAAAAGGAATGCAAACAAAAGTTGCCCACTCATCCGCGCTCTTTCTTTGGTAGGTGATCGTGGCCGCCGTGAGCCAGGGTGTGACCGAGGTGAAGACGATGCAGA
The DNA here is from genome assembly GCF_013339745.2 of Dermacentor silvarum. Taxonomy (NCBI): domain Eukaryota; kingdom Metazoa; phylum Arthropoda; class Arachnida; order Ixodida; family Ixodidae; genus Dermacentor; species Dermacentor silvarum. The sequence goes on from NC_051163.1 coordinate 46,416,955, forward strand.
TCGAAGTGACCGTGCCGAACCAGTACCCGCCCCGGTTCGAGCACCCGGTGTACCGCGCCGAGGTTCACCAGACCCGCACCCGTCCCGGTTATCGGGTGCTGCAGGTGCGCGCCCACGACCCGGACCCGATGCCGTACAACGCCGAGGTCTACTATCACCTCGAGGCCGGACCGGAGTCTACGAGGGCGCTCAGGTTGGTTACCATCCAACCATTAGAATCAGATATGCCGTATATTTCGTAGAATGCACAAAAGAAAGGTACGAAACTGAAATTTGCGGTGGTGCCTGACAGAAGCATCTGTACACCCTTGACTAATAAGAACGGGAACGCCTCATCTAAATGTTCGAACCTTGGTTCCTGCAAACGTGACAGCCAGAATCCCATTCACTGCCATTTGTTATGTTGTTCTACTCTTGAAGAATCCTGCTCATCGAACTTTTCCTCACTACAACCACACAAAATGAAAATTACCGGCTTTGAACACAAATATTGTGTTCCCTTTCATATTCGACGACCCTGTACACTTTCACAAAAAGTCTGAACTTTGGAAGTTTAGTTCAGGCTACAATTTTCTTCTCAAAGGGAGGTGCCGAGGCAATATCAAAGGAACGTTCTTTGCGAAAGGTTTCTCGCACACATCACGTGATAACCGAGAGGCAGGTATTTTAAGCAACCGGATTCTGGTGCCTTTGGCGTCGCCAATTGCTGCTGAAAATGACAGTTCTGTTCAGATCACCGAAGCTAACCCGCTCTTGTGTCCGTTAGTGTTTGGGCATTAATAAACTAACAGCACGAAAACAGAGCTTGAAGAACAGAAAGAAAGAAACCCAACGAAACGCCGTCTTTGCTGTCTTTCTTTTGTCTAAGTTCAATTTTTTGCTCCTTTAGTATAATCAAATTCAATTAAAGATTCCAAATTTGAACCAAACTTCTGCATTTGGATAAAAAGGCATCATAATGAGTAGATGTGATGGCCGTTGTCCTTACCCGGAGATCTTTGTTTGCCTCGAGATAGTTAAGGCATCCATAGCTGGCCGCTGTCTTTATCTCCTAATTGCAATAGACTTGAACTGTTAATTAATTACAGTGCCCATTTCAGTCCAATATACCGCTGTCCTTCTTTAAGCAAAGTCATGTTGCCTCACCGATTAGGAAGGCGCTTGTCTGTCTTGTCTTCTATCTCTCTCTCTCTCTCCCTGTCTTCTAAAGTAAAAAAAAATGGCGGCGGCTGTAAACGCATTTATCAATGTCGGAACGGATATTTTGAACTATTGCCCATCTAAATATAATACACGTATACTTTTTGTTGGTCAACGTTCCTCTTCTGTTTCATTATCACCAGGTACCTTGCCCTCGATGGCATCACGGGCGAGGTTATGTTGAACCGCAGCCTGTCGGACGTGGGGGACTCCATGATTGCATTCACCTATCGTCGCTGAAGACGGCGGGTCACCCATGAAGCAGGACACAGCGCGCGTTGAAATCCTCGTTAAGACTATATCCGGTAAGCACTTTTTCAGCGACTCAAGCAAATGGGACTGTCGTTGCAACGGAAAGTGTTCCGAATCGCGCTGTAGTGTTATGAAATGCACAACCGAAAGCAGGGCTGGTTGGACTGTAATCACGGTTAGTGTTAGCGCGAAATACGTATATTGGAACACGGATGACGAGATCATACTGCTTCATTGCTCTCTGCCATCTTTGTGCGTCGTCCGGTAACGCCTGTCATTTTCGACCATCTTCAGCGCTAGTCCTAAGCTATCTGAGTAGAACACCATAGTAGCTCCGACAGTAAGAAGGAATGACGTCTAAGAAGGAACGACGCCAAATTGATCAACCTTTACCTTTGCCCTAATTTTTTTAGCCACGCTGTGGGAGTGTATTTACTTCAGATTTTTTTTTTGGGGGGGGGGGGGGTGGGGGTGAGGGAGGGATTTACAGGTGTTAAAGGGCTGCTCATGACAGACAAATCCGGCAGGTGAAAGTTCGTGCAAGAAAAGAACACCTCCGCCGTTGTTGATGATGATGAGAAAACAGAATTTTGTACGATGTACTCACCGCTTTAAATGGTGGCTGACAAAAGCTACAAGAAACTTTCTTTGTATGGTCGACATAGTATTATTGCTTTCATAGATGATGTTGCTACGACAGTAACAGTACTAATAATGACCATTGCATTCATAAGTTAGCATGTTGAGCACGACCACGCGCTTTCCTTTTCTGACTGAAGTGACAACATTCCTGTGGGCGCGGAAACTCTCGTTCGTGTAACTTCAAGCGCACGTTGAAGAAGTCCAGGTTGTCAAAATTAACCGAGAGCCTTTCCCTGCGGCATATGTTTGATCCTGTGTCCTACTGGAACATGGAAAAACTCTCAATTATTCCTTGCTTTGGAACATTATAACAACTCGATAGAAGATTTGATAGATGTATCAATGAATCCATGGATCGATCACTTAGTCAGGCAGTCACTCGCTCGTTCACTCACTCCCTAAATTGAGAGCAAATGTACACTGCGTTGAAAAGTTAGAAGGAAGAGCACCAGTGAAGTAACAAAAAAGTTCGCTTATAAAAGAACGAAAGGGCTGCTTCGGGAAATAAATTACGAGCGCAAAAAACTGCTAGAGAAGCACAAACAAGGCCGCTCAACGAGTTCTGGGCTGAAATAATTGCCCCGGGAGTGAGTGAGGATGTTGCAGTGTGTGCGGAGGCCGTCAAGAGGGCGGCCAACGAGTAAAAGACGAGGCTAAACAAAGGACGCGTTCTAGCATTACTATACCTGTGAAACTGCGCGCTCTCTTCCAGACTCGCTGCTCCCGTGATGTGTGGAGTCTTCCTTGTTTTGCTGAGTCAGCTGTCGCTGACGCAGCACTTTTTTTGTGTGTTTCGCTTGTGCCCGACTGGAGTTCATCTGCAGTCTCCTCAATATGGCCTCTATTTGCGATTTCGTCTCAAAAAAGGTTTTGTTTTGTACGTTTTGGCCGCGAAGAACAACGAGTACACTCACTTTCACGGCAACTTTATAACGCGACCAAACGTAGGAACGAAAGGGTTGATGTACTATTTGAGAGCCACGTTACCGGGCTATGTCTCTTGAGTAAACGATGTTTCTCTAATGTGGCAAGCGATAATTGAGAACTGGTGAGTGGAAAACTGCTCGGAGGGAGCAGTTTACTCGCTGGCACAACAATGGAGCTTACTGTGCATTATAAAGGGCCATTTTCAGGAAGTCTGGAAAAGTATTTTTTTTTCAGAAATGTTCGCAGAACAGCTGCCTTTGACATTCGTGATGTAACAGCGTTCACGGCGACAGCGATTGATATTTTTATCTCGATGAACATCGTTAGCACGATGCTGACGGGGCCACGGGGAAATGTACTGACCGATGCTTTAAAGCTCTAAAAACTGAGCTTATAGAGCAATGGATTCGAAGCACTAAAACTCGAGGCGTCGTTTTGTTCATGGTAAGTGATGTCTAAGTACGGGGTCCTAATTACATGATTGTCAAGCGTCTTGCGCGTCTGTCGCTACGTTCACTCTTGCGAGGCTCGGCAGGTTTGACCCAGGCCGGCGCAAATCGCTCTTGACAAATATTTCGTGCAATTCGACCACGGTTTGGACCGTGGTTGCAATTCAACCACGCTTCAACCAAGAAAGGGCACGGCTTGTGGCCTTTCCTGTCATGAGTCCACAGTTTTAGAATAGCGTTTGTCGGCTTATACGTACGTTACACGCAAGCACCTTTGCGGGAAGTTAGGGTGCGCGTCCCTTCAGGACTTTTAGTTTACCGTACAGGAACGCAAACATAAGGACGACGTTAGAAAACAGGGCGCCGTCTGGCGCCTCGTGCCAAACATATCTAAGCCAAGATAATCAACTTGCACAGCAATCCTGTTGTGGCTATGCGGACCCGTCTCATTAGTCATGCGGGCGCCGGAATCGCCGACCAATTTCAGGAAACTGGACGCGCTATGCGCTCATAGCTAACTTTCAGGCGAGTTTAGGGGAGGCGAAAGCTCCTTTCAATGGTTACTGGCGATCGACCAGAGCGAGAGCGTAACCATGACGAGAATTCACGCTGAAGCAGGAGCCATAGGGGCCGACATGTTCGACAATGCTATTACTTAGCGCGCCGCAAAAAAACATACGAATGTAAACTCGCCATATAACGTTCGCTATGATAGCTCACTTAAACCACAGAAACTCAATAACGCGCGGAGTACGCGCAGTGAGGACAACTCTGTTTCCTTGCTTACGTAGTGCGTTTACGTTTGGTTGCAAACGCTATTCAAAAACTCTGTAATGATCTAAAGGTAACCCCATGTTGTCTGTTGTCGTCTTCTTCCTCTTTCGCTCCATTCCCGTGTTTGGTTACCATTACACCTCGCAGATTATCGTCAAGGCTATCGAAGAAAAAAAAAAGGGGGGGGGGGGGTTGGAATAATCTGATCAGTCATGACATCCAGCGTCTGTCAGCAGCTTCTTTGTGATGATCGAAATCCGCCACGACGTTAAATGATAAGAGAGAGGCCAACGTCGAACACGGATGCCAACACACTCGTCGGCTTTCGATGAACATGCAAGCTTCATACTTGGAAACATGAATGAAAGCGTCGCAATCCAAATGCGCAAAGCGAAGACCCGTTATTTGTTTCCCCAGGCTTTCTTTGAAGGCTGTAAAGAACCGCCTAAACTGAATTGTCATGGAGATAACTTTATGAGGTGTTTCTACAGCAGGGGATGAAACTTTTCGACGACTTACGCTTTTAAATATTTGAAATTTAGCACAATTAAACACAACTGATGAGCTCACTAAACGCACTTCAACAAATAGTCGGAGTAACGTACTCGAGACGACTGTGAACAATGTGCCATTAGTCTAGATGTTTGCTTCAAGTGAGGCGAATATGGTATACCGAAAGTTTCAGTAGTGCGACTTGTGGCACCAATAATATTTTTCGTTGCCGGCGGAAACACCCACCGTTGTTTCAGTTAGGTAAGACTAGCTTTCTTACTCGTCGATGAATCCTAGTAAGCGAACTGCTAGAACGTATGTAGTAAAAACTGCGGATGTAACATAGAGCATTCTTGTGACCGTATCCCACCCTTCCTCAAAACTTCAATTGCCATGCATATAGAGTGTAATTAATTAAGAATGTTATGTTGTTCAGGTGGTTGAGCAACCTTTGAGAGTTCAACTTTGCTGAATAAAAATCTAGTCCATGTGGTGGCGCAACGACCTTTTGGCCGTTCATTTATCCCGAATGAGAATGGTGACCAGATAGTGTGACGACCTGTTAGCTATTCAGTTATTATGAGTAAGAATGTAGTCCTGGCGGTGGCTGAAAGACCTTTGATCGATTCATTTATCCTGACTAAGAATGTAGTCCAGGTGCCTTAACGTCCTTTCAGCTATCAAGTTAATCCTGAATAAGAATATATTCCAAGTCGTCGAACTGCCTTTGATCAGTTCAATTATCCGGAAATATCATTGCAGTACGCATCAGAATGCGATAACTAGCAAAAAGCAACGACGAGAAAGGAAATATACCGGCCACTACAAGGTTTAACGCTGCCAACGAAGAAGGGACACAGGGCAACAACAAAAGACAAAGAAAAAAGAAACTATGTTTGCTGACCAGCTGACTACATAATTGATTCAATGGCCGCCTTGTATAAGTCTAAGAAAATTGAACTATTCAGCTGCCCAGAAAACGACCATTTTTCGATACGTATCGTACAAATGGTCATGAAAATTTAAACGAGGATTTCGAGTTTTCCAGTGAGACGTTCGCTTCAAGTTCAGCAGCGTTCTTTATAGATGTGGCGCCTTTTTATGCACATTGAAGTCCAAACACATACCTTTGGATTGACCAAGTTGTGCGTCCTTTTCTACAGACCCTCTGTGGCCGCCCACTGAAGAGTGGCCGTTTCTACATTTCAATTCGGCTCAAATATGTGCCACGTCCGCTCGCAGTGTGTGCATTGCACTCCAGGGCCCCTAGCGACGCGGACGAAGCTCTCGTTGGCGCCGGAACCCATGTGGGCGGGCGAGAGTCATCAAATTTTCCAGCGGCGTCCGTATGCATGGCCACCTAAACGTTGTATGAAGGGAAAGCGAGGTTTTAGAATGAGCTAGCGTAATAAATCTGCGGTGTATGCTCGTCTACCAGCCCCGTCGTCCCCAACGTTCAAAATGAAAACACAGAAACTTTTATCGGATGCAAATGCTCGTGATTTTGTTTCCGTTCACTTGTGATTTTGTTTCCGTTCACTTATCTGCTACGGTCCTAGAAAACCGAGGCTGTAATGTGACGCACCGTATAGCCTTGCTTGCACTGAAAAGGCTCACAGACTATCGTTTTGAGTTTGTCACTTTGGCAGCTAAATAGAGTAACAGCGCATATAGGACGGAACAAAGGCCCCGAATGGAGAGAACGCTGTTTTGTTGAGTTTGCCCTGTCCTATGCGCTCTTATTCAATTGAGCTCAAACGTTTACCAGCGTGACCAAACTAGCACTGTTCGCATAATGAGAGACTTTCACTGTTCAATGCTGCATCACGTTGTGCATATTTTTTTTTCTCTCTTCCTTGTTAATGTGATAGCCTTTTAGGTTGACCTCACCCACTTTGGAAGTGTTTGACAGAGAACTCGAGCTGGTGTTGAACGTATACCCGAGCGCGTCCCAGTGTGCACGAAATCACAATTGTTTAAGAGATACGAGGTAAGAATGCCTCACTTTGATCAATAAGAATGTGCGAATTCATCCGTGATTCCTGACTCTCGCATGAGGATCTGACGAGATGTCGCAATCATCACAATTTAAGTATGCTGTCGCATACCTAAAGAAATGATGGCGGTGCTAAATTCTGGCCCAGCTCTTATTTGATTTCGTTGTTGCTTTTATCAGTTTTATTTCCCCTGGAGCTTTTCCCACAGTACAGAGCATCATCAGGCCGTTATTGCAACAGCTAAACTTCAGGTCCTTCACCTCTCTTTCAACTCCTCGTCCTTGAAGAGGCTCTTCGTCGGTTTCCAAGGCAACGCGTGACGCAAGACGTAAACACTTTTTGATGCGCTGAAACTTTCGACAGACTAGCGACATATTCGACCGACATGCTATACGAAAAGAGCAACAGAGCAGATGAAAAACTCAACTTGAAGGAGTGTCTCTTATGCGAAGGCCTTATTGAAAAATACGAGGCAGTAAATTAAATTCGCCTCGTGGTATTGATCCACCTTTACGTCGTCCTACTTTCGCGACGTCACTCTAAAATTTTAAAGTGCTATGGCGCTCCACGTGACCCTAGTGAGAACGAGAAGTTCAGTCGGCTAAATTCGTTTGCCTTGTCGGACAGCGCAAATTGAGATGATATAGGAGAGATTCAATAAAAAGCGTCCGGACCGCACCTGCGCCTGATGCCTATGCGTCGCTAATTTGATTTCGCCAAGGAATATTTCTCAACGCAATCGAATAAAAATTCTCGCTGATAGACAGTGCCTGGAAGTGAACGTGACTGGACTCGTCGAGAATTTTATTTCAGTTTTTCTCTCTTTTTTTTTCTTTGAATCGTCGGTACTTGTCAGCATATACTGCCACCCGTCGGTCGTTCTTGAAACGTTCGCGCATGAACCGCTTCAGAAAGGCTCGGTCTGACATTGAGATCCCCCAATAAAGTTTTCTTCATATATCAAGCAAAACTGACGAAATATATGAGTTGTCTCGCGAGAAAGCTTTTATAACTGGAACGGGTGCTCGGGGCTCACGTTCGTTTGTCAATTTTTTTTATTCACACGTCACGGGCAATTGTTGCTTCGGAATCAGAATTAAGTTTATTAACGCAAGTGCATGTCACAGCACTATACTGATGTACGGAATGGGGTCCCAAAGTCGGTGACTGTAGCACTGGCACCTCCTGCAATATTGAATGGAAATGCGGCGTTCCCGGCTCATACTACTCATTCCCTTAGAACCGCATTGCGTTTGAAGTACTTTCCGACCGTAATTGGAACAGTGGTGGATCAAGGGATATCGCTGGAGCCAGTGTTACGACAAAGGAAAATTGCCTTCTTCAGTACAGCAGCTGCTTTCCCTAGCAGCCGTGTTTATTTAACCGTAGCTCACTCTCTCCCACTCTCATTGGGGGAGGAGGAGAATAAGCCTGGTGCGTACAGTAGGCTAACTGAACTGAAAGTGCTGAAAAAACGGAAAATGAGAAAGAAGAAATGGAGAGGGAGAAAAGGTGCGGGTTAAAATGGAGGCTTGGGAGTTGTGAAAGAAAAGGGAACTTACGAAAGCACTCATGTTGGGTCGTTCGGAGAAGAGGGGATAACAAAACCGGAAAAGTACTTACGTGTGTAAGAAGGCGCTGCTAATCCAGTGTTTCCCGATTTTTCTTATTTTTCTTTCGTTTCTTTTTTTATCAGAAAGCAGGAACTATCGAGAAAATTTTTTCGGATTATGTAATAAAAAAAAAGGGGGGGGGGGACCCGGGTCATAGAAATTTACTACTATTATTACGCGTGCGGTTAGAAGTATAATAAAGAAATGGAAGCAGCTAATAACACAAATGCACCTGCCGTCGAAAGATGAGGGAGAGAAAATAAATTAATAAATATGAAATCAGTGAAGAAACAACTAGGTCGTATAGTAATCACCCCCCCCCCCCTTTACCTCTATTGAAGGTGAGGGAGAGTGAGCTAAGCGTACATTAAAACGATACTGAGGAAAGCGGTTGCTCCATGAGGAAAGCAAGTACCCTTGTCGAAACACTGGTTCTGGCGACATTCCTTGTTCTACGACTGTATGTTGAAGCACGGCCTCGGAGATCCGGGGGCGCGCGCTGTCTTTCACGCGCGCAGCTGGATTTCGGAGGCCACGGTTGAAGCTTCAAGAGCCTCAACATACAAGGTCAACCGTCTTGGTATCACAGGGGCTATTTTGTAGCGCTACTAAGGTCGAGGTCGTGGGTTCGAGCCCGGTCACGGCGGCCGCCTTCTGATGGGAGCTGGAGGCGCGAACGCTCGTGTAGCCAAGCGTTCAGTGCACGTTGAACAGCCACAGTAGGTAAGAATTAATCCGGAGCGTGTAAACCTTATAGAACACCACAAAGTTATCGCGGGATAGCATGCGTCTGTGGTCGTGTTAAACGACGCGCGCTGGGTCTTTCTTCGCGCTCCTGCGGTCGCTCCCACTCGCTTGGCGACGCGGAGCACACGCCGGTCTCGTCATAGAGCTACTCAGACAGTAAATGACAGTAAAGAAATAAAGAAATCTCATTTGGCTCACAGTATTTGGTGACAACTTTTTGACTTCACCGTATGGGCACCATTTTTTTAACACGAAAGTGTTTTATGCCGGGGTCCACCAAGACTTCACTGACGTATTTCCGTCACGGAAATACGTCATAGAACATAATGCAAAGAAAGAAACCAGAAGAAAAAGTTCCACAAACATGCAAAATTTGGAAATCGAACCCACGACCTCACGGTCCGCGACGATAGATCGCCGAGCGTTTAACCCATTGCGCCACAAACGCATTTGCAGAGAGCTACACAGACGCGCCTTATATATCTAACACTCCTCCGTGTACCCGCGCTCTTGCTCGGGGCGGTGCCGCCGCCTACGAGCAGAAAAGAGAAGTACTGCATTATGACACTAACGCGCACCGACAGTGAACGCTTCGGTTATAGTGCCTAGAATATACTTACTAGTGTGCCGACCGCCGGGCGTTTCCAACGGGAGACGCTGGCACCGCCGGTGATGCCTTCCACCGGAGGCCCCCAGACGGCGACACTGTTTGGGACCGTGCTAACCGAGCGGCGCATCACGCGTCACTTGCGCTTCGGGTGCACTTCGGATGCGCGTTCGTAAGCGCAGTCGGTTGCGGCGCGTTGTAGCTTTCGAGCAAGTAGCATGTGGTGCCTCCGCATGTCATTGCTGGGTTTCTTCCTGTGCGCGTGGTTCGCACTTGTGTCTGTTCACGGACGGAACCGAGATGTCGCAGAAAACGAGGCGTAAACACAGCACCTGTTTTGTCCCATATTGTGCAACTGGATACCGCTCAAACAACGAGCAAGTCTCATTATTCAGCGCCTGTTGACTGGCCAGAACGTTTTAGCGAGTGGGAGAAGAATATAAGAGGGGCTGATCGAAGGCTAACTCTGGCGGCTGTCGCTTGTGAGAAACACTTTAATAATTGCTACATTGAGCGCTCCTTCAAAATTAGTCGACGGCGTGTCGCCCATGAAAATGTGCCCTGTTTAATTACCGTCATTTATGTTAATTAATTTAATTTATGGTAATTAGATACAACTTGGTGCGAATTTAGCATTTGTGGACATGTCTCGCATATAATAGTTTACTGTGGAAAAAATTTACACTTCGGAAACCACGTACTTATTTATTGGTATTTTTCGCAGAAACACCCCGTATCGTGTAGCGTTATAATGATAACTGTGCATACGATCGTTTGTAAGTGCAACGAAATCATATTCTTTCGATTACGCTTTGCACCTCAACCAACGCTCCGCAGAACGAAACGGGCTGGGACAGCCCATTGGCGTCTGTCGCACACGCGCGCGTTGGCTAGAGACGCCGCTCGGCATAGCACGGTCCGTACGGCTATCGCCGTCTGGTGGCCGCCGGCGGAAGGCATCATTCTCCGTGCCACCGGAAAGCCCGCGGTCGGCACACTAGTATGTATATTCTAGGCACTATACTTCGGTGGTCTCAGCACTACGACGCCTCGATGCCAGCATTCGAAGGGACGCTGGCATCAAGAAGCACTACCAACGCCACCTAGGTGGCGTTCACCGTACTCAGCACAGCGGAGCGTGGCCTCCGCAATTAGCTCTGAAAATGTTTCTGAAGTTGATCGCGGAGGCTGCAATTACGACGCGCTGTACGCGCTGATTTGACTCGGTGACGATTCAGTTACGTGCTTTGTCTTGCGCGTTGTATTAGTGTGTCAGTTACGTGCTTCGTCTTTCGCGTTGTGCTAGCGTGTGCAGCGTAGTGCAGCTTCCATATGCACGACGGTTGCTCATGGTCATCGACGTTGGTAGTCGTGATGGAGGAGACGTGCCACCAGGCGTCAGCGTGGGTGCATCAACGCCTAAGGGCGCTTTAGCCACAAAACACCAATAGACATTATATATCAATGTGCAATAAACATTACACTACTTCTGTGAAGACACGTTTCACTTTCGTGTTCTATACCGATTCCTATATAAGAGGGATCAACCACATTTTTTTTGTTAATATTAAGGAAGACTGTGTCCTTCAGCGGAAAACAAAGGGGTTTACTAAAGGCCATTATTTATGTCAACGAAGCACTGTTCTTCATTTGTTCAGTTGAAACAAATATTTTTATTTACATTTATTCATTTGTTTTCCCGTTACTTTATGAGGATGTCGAAAGCTTGAATTGTACTGCGTGGGCCCCACAAACCTACAGCATGGACATTAGGATACCTTTACAATCTACCCACTTGTTCAGCCTTTTGTTCTGCAAAGATTAAAATATTTCTTTCTAGGCTTCTATGAATAGTGTGCTAGTGAGACATATTGATGAACTGCATTCGGATCACGTGTCCTTTATTTTAACGCGTACCGGGATGTAAATATATATATATATATATATATATATATATATATATATATATATATATATATATATATATATATATATATATATATATATATATGAGTGCCGCCTGGTGTTTTGAACCCAGCTTTAGCTCGACTGGCAAAGCTCTGATCATCGCCTCCTGTTAAAGCGCCTCGTTACGCCGCAAGCAATGAAAAAAGCTATCTATGGTTACGTCATCATATGATACACGCTCGCTGTTCAATAGCTAATGGCTGTTGCCGTAAACGGCGTGGGGAGTTGGGGTAGTATTTTTTTTTTTTGTGATCTTCGATCATGAGCAAAATAAGCTAGGAATATATAAGCTAATATAAGCTAGGAAATGGCTTATATAAGCTAGGAAGGTGGGCCTCTCGGGTTATTTAGTAGATGCCTTTGTGCTTTCGTTTTTTTTTTTTCATCCCATTAGAGGTTCCTACAAAAAAAAAAAAGCTGAAGAAAAAGAAAAAGAAAACATAGGACACTCTGGCGCTGAGATTGTTCGGTTACCATGGCAACAAGGGGTAAAGTGCACGGATTTATTTAGCCTTCGTGCTTGTGGCTTCTGACGATCTTGGAGCAATACTTTTTTACGACAATTTCTGTTAATTTCCAACCAAGATTATTTTTCTATACCCGTGAATCTAACATATTTTTTCGTGCATTCGTGATTGTTGCGAATTGTTGTTTATGAAGCAAAATTTATTTTTGAAAAAGTCATTTATAAGTGGCAACCAAAACATTGTGCCTATGACATGTTTCCGGCTCTGCGATTGCTTCCGGCTTGTACAACCCGCAAAAGCATTGCTTTGGATATCTGTTGCTGTTACACCGTGGAAGTGGTCGCTGGACGCTAGATTTGGATGGCGCCTACAGTGCACACTCAGGAAGTCGGTTGAGGCCAGGAAGAAAGAGGTTTTATGAAAATTCGCGTACTACGGTCATTATTTTAATGGTTGATAAGCCATAAGACACTGGCAACTTTCGTGGACTCTAGCACGGAGTTCCTTTTGCTATTATGTGGAGTAAAATACGCTGTCATGTAAGCCCCGCAGGAACTAATGCAAGAAAGCAAGAAAAAATAGAAATTCCCCAGCAGGAATACCCGGATTAAATCAATGAACCTGCTGTTTCAAATCCATAGTTTTAACCACTATGCTATGGCCGCATTGGGTATATCGCGCAGCTTGCCTTGCCCAGATTGCATGCGTGTGCTAACAAGAAGTGGCAGGAACCTTTTCAAAGCCAAAGCTACAAACATGACGCGCGTCTAACTTAAAACCAGCTGGTAGAGTACACAAACCGTAGAATGGTAATTAATTGAATGTTATTAACCAATGTCACCGAATTTCAAGAATAAAAAAGCATAAGGTACATTTCAACCCGTATATATCACCAAGCTCGTATGAAACGATATAACACAGAAACAAATGAGTGAAGGTTCTCCTCGAATATTTTGATGACGCCTAAATTACTCCAACGTAAGTACTCCACCGATGTAGCAAATCAGCCAAGCAGCATCTGTTTCTCCACCAATGTGTAAAGTCCTCATGCACGTAATACTGAAATCACTGATAGTGTTCTGATTTGCTCCTACACTTGTTTGCTCAAAGCATGAAATAAATCTCTCTTGCGTTTCTGTGAACTCAAGCCGGCATAACTGCATGATGTTTTTTTAATGTTTACTGCCACGTATCTCAGAAGCCGAAATTCGTAAAGCGCAACTCAAGTCTAGCGGGAAAAAATGGAGCACATTGGCAAGGTGAATACACAACGGGATATCGACATCAAAGTGAAAATCTATACAATCCAGTGAATCCTTTGCAAAATATGCGATATCGCGTGGAGCAGACGAACTCGACAGCAGCATAAAGAAAAGTCGTCTGTACAACGTTTTCGTCTGCAACGTTTACAGACAGACGTGAAAGATCCTTTGCTGCATAATGTGAAGAAAAAGAAGCAGTACACAGAAACAGCGAGGAACACAAAAGGGCGTAAAATAAATAATAAAGACGTACCAAGTTTGGGAGCTGCCGAAAACGCGTTCGACAGGGTCTGTACCGACCGGAGAAAATCATTTTCATCGCGCTGTTTACGTTTTTACTCTTCACAAAGAGAGCCTTGGAAACCTCGGTTCCTGTTCTATTTTTTTTTTCCTTACAAAAAGCACGCAATTCCTGGGGCGCCGGTATCGAAACAGGAAGATCGTTTGAGTGCACCACTTTTTTCTGAAGTAGGACTTCGTCGTCACTCAGAAGGAGGAGAAAAAGAAAGCAATCCAAGACAATTCGTTCGATGGAAACAGGATGCATATAATACCGAAAACCTACGAATAGCAACGGCTAAACAAACGTGTGAGAGCGCGGAAAACGAACATCACTGAGTGCATGGGAAAAGAGAAATCGAAGACCACCGCAAGCGTCTTTCGGCGTTAGATGAAAAAAAAAATAGCAAGTAAAGACATTAGATGTAGATCGTCTCCAGCAGGTTTTGGTAGAGGGGCGGAAAGCTCCATGGAAGCGAGTTTTGAAGGCGGCCGAATACGCGTGCCGAGAGTAAACAAGGCAAGCATGCCGCAGAACGCAACAGCGTAAACAGACGACATAAACAGGCAGCAGACGACGCGGTGAAGAGTCCTTGGAGGAAAGAGACGATCGAAGTGTCTTCCCTCGCATGTGGATTCTCTCCAAGTCCGCGCAAGCAAAGAACACAGGGGGAACGCCAGCACTAATGGCTTGTTTGCATATTTACCAAGTCATGAGAATTTATTTATTCAGCTTTCGATTCGTTCCCCGGTGATTGACATTCATTCGGTGGGCGAATCAGACCTGCTAAGTTTGCAGAGATAGGATGCGAACGGCAAAAGTAAGAAAGTTTAGCTTTCCGATATTCAAGCAAGCGGTAACCTGTGCGAACATAGAAACAATAAAAAAGCAGAAATTCGCACACTGGTAATATTCATTTATTCATTCATTAGTTCGTTCACTTACTCGGGTTCGCTCCATTATGATTGCCTCCCCTATAGTGAACACTAACGACAACTGTCCTTCGTCAATCGACTCCATCCTATGCATACAAGCTGTGATTGAGCAGGACAGAAAATATGGCCACTTCATACCTAGGGAACACTATGCACTGCAACACGACAGGCATGTAAGGGAATGTTATACCCCAGTCACAAGGGATAGTCCCGGCCATGGCGGCCGCATTTAGATGGGGGCGAAATGCGAAAACACCCGTGTACTTAGATTTAGGTGCACGTTAAAGAACCCCAGGTGGTCCAAATTTTCCGGAGTCCCCCACTACGGCGTGCCTCATAATCAGATTGTGGTTTTGGCACGTAAAACCCCGCAATCTAATCTATTCCACTTCAGTCCAGCCTAATACACTTCAATCCACCCCTAATCCACCTTAATCCTTTTTTTCGCTTTAATCCACCTTCATCTACTGTAATCTGTCTTAATCCAATTTTGTGAGTGGGTCAGGTTAGTTTTTAGGATGTGAGCCACGGCGTCCGTGCGACGCCTTGACTGTTCACCATGGGATATCGCAGTGCGAGCCGCAGCAGGTCCAGCGCCGGGAACGTGACGTCATCACTTGTCACGTGGGTTTCGGTACCACCGGATGATAACAACGAACCACGGATTCTTTTTTTTTTTCTCGCTGTGTCTCCTGTGTCGTGCCTTTCGCGTTCCAGCGCGTCATGTTCCGTCCAAACTAAACCCGCTGTGGCACACTTCCCCAAGCGTGAATGTCTCAGAACCCGGTGGCAGTGACGTCATTAAAACTCTAGCCGACGCTCATCGCTTCAACTCGCGTTGTGTTCTTAGCTCTCACTCCCATCTCGCAGATCCCCAGAACACGCGCGCTGTCGTGGTGAACGAGACAAGCGTGCGCATCTGCTGGCAGCGGCCCCTGTACGGCAACGTGTCCGGATACGTGGTCAAGTACAGGGCAGCATCGGAGAACGTCACTTTGTACCTTAACGTGACCACGGGCGCCACCGACAAGTGCGTTCCAGTGCTAGGACTGCGGCCCTGGACCGACTACGAGTACCGCGTGTACGCCTGGAATGGCCGTGAAGAGGGCATCGGCAGTCCCGTCGACAGATTCGTCACGCGAATCGATTGTGAGTAACACGCATTAGCACTTAGCACGATTTATTGAACTGTCGGGGTGCTACGCCTGCAGTGGCATCCCGAGGCCAAATTGTGACGTCATTATAAACAATTGAAAAAAAAAAAACTATTAGCAGTCACGCATAAACTACAGAGTCTGCATTGCAGGGTGCCTCCTCATTATCCAAACAGCGCCGAAGACTTTGATATGTGTGTGGGGTGACCCATTTATCAGTTAGGACAATATTCACATGGTACGACCACGAGAGTTCACCTTTATGAACAGTTAACTACAGTGCCTAGATTTGCCGTGTTTGGCACTTTTTTTCTTTTTTTTTCTTTTTGTCGTTGACGTGTAACTGACGACAAACGTTTTTATGAAAGGATTGCTTGTGTGCAGAGCCTAGAATAAATTCTAAGCACTTTAGTTTGTGTTTATCTGTTCTCTACCGCGCACACGCGAATCTTCAACCGCTACTTATAAGGATCAGTTTCCTTTAACAAAAGTGTCATTTCCTAGTAAAGCGCTGTCTTGTCGTTAGTTTTTTTGCAACTTCTCTGTGTGCTTCAGCTGTGACGCTTCAAAACAATTAAAAAATAGAAAAATAAAAATGTTATAAGAACATTACGATGCTTCCTAAGACATCGCATTTATATCGCGCGCTGGTCGATCTATATTTACTTACGTTTTCTATAGTAGTAGTAGTAGTAAAACAATTTATTGAAGTCCTGAGAAGCTAGGCAGGGGTTCCTGCCAGGCAGGTCCCTACCCAGCCGTGGGTTAGTCCCATGTTGACAGAAAGATAACAGAGAGGCCGTGCCTCTCCGCTCGTTCAGGGGCCCTCTGGAGAACCAGGAGCTGGACGTCTTATCTGGGGTCTGTGATGGCCTTCGTCCAATCTTCTTCGTGGTTAAAATCCTGTAACACAGGGCACTGCCAGAGCATGTGATTTACTGAGCGAAATTCATATAGTATTTTATTTTCCAATTAAACGCTTTTATTCTGCTGGCAGAGAAAGATAACTTCTCTCCCAACAAACCCAGTGATTTCCCAATCGCGTAATAAAGGAACTGCCTAAATTAGTGTAAACAATTGGATGGGCACTTACTCCCCAGGAGGAGTCGCCATCGCTTCCTTTGTACGCTAGAAGCACAGTCCTAAATATTTTACGACCTTTCGGCCTTTTTTTTTGTCTCCACTCGATCATCGGCATTCATCTTTCGTAAAGTGCGTTTGTTTAACACTCTGTGCTCGCAAGTATACGGTCAACACAAGTGCACTGATGCGGATGATTATCTGGCTCATACTGAACAGGTAACGCGCTCCGCAGAATACAAAGAGGGCGAATTCGCTTCTTTGCATTTCTTACAAAAAATTTTGGTGTTGGTGCTCTGCGCAATTCTTTCTGTTCACCCTTGTATTTTCGCCGCAAGTTACTTGTTTCCTGTCATCAAGAAGGAGGCTGACATATGAACTAGCACAAAGTGTATAAAAGTTATAAACCGGGATACGGCGCCTCAGGAAGGCTGGCCAACGTTTCGATAGAAGGACCTATTTTCGCCAAAACCTTCGTCTTTGATGCCTTTGACGAAGGCCTTTGAGGCCATTTCGATAGGAGGACCTATCTTCGTCAAAGGACTTTCACGAAGGTAGGTCCTCCTGTCGAAATGGCCTGAAAGGCCTTCGTCAAAGGCCTCAAATGTCTTTGACAGAGGCCTTTTATGAAGATAGGTCGTCCTATCGAAACGTTATCCAGTCTTGCGGCGGCACCTTATCCCTGTTTGAAACCTTTATACTCGTTCTTTCCTGTCAGGAACGCTATGTCACCATGACTGGCCGTGAGCTGAAAGTACCGAAAGTGCAGCTGTAAAAAAATGAAATGTAAGAAAAATGGTGACGTTTATTCTTTCGGAACAGACTCAAACCCCGGAACGTTACAATTTTCATAAGAGTTTATACGAGCTGCTCATTGCTCACGCAATATTGTGTTACACCGCAGACTGCGTCATGAACGTCTGCAAACACGGCTCGTGCGAGGCTACAGACGCGCGTCCCGGTTACCGATGCGTGTGCGACCCCGGGTTCTACGGGGACGCCTGCGAGCACTTCGACCCGTGCTCCGAGAACCCGTGCAAGACGTTCGGCACCTGCGTCAACACCTAGTCACGGCGAGTACCGCTGCGACTGCTTCACGGGTTTCTCGGGCCGCAACTGCTCCGACTTCAATCCGTGTCTGCTGAAGCCATCCGCTTGCCTCCACGGCGGCGTGTGCCAGTCCAACGCGTCGCACATGTTCACCTGCCTCTGCGTGGAGGGCTACTATGGCAAGACGTGCCACCAGTATGACCCCTGCTTCTCGTCTCCCTGCCTGCACGGCGCCCGCTGCCTGAACGAGTCGGATGTGAAGTTCAGCTGCCAGTGCCTGCCGGGATACGCGGGTGAGTGAGCATTGTGCGCAGCATGCATTTTGCGCATAATGAAACTTTCTGTTGTTATGGTCAGCGGCCACGGGATCCCCTAATAGCGTGGTTTTTAAAACGACTGTAGGTAGTAATTAGTTAAAGAAGCACGAAGCTGCGCATGGTAGCACAAACAGGTTTTTCCAGAAAGAAGGCTTCGCAATTGACCAATATGATATGGTGGTATACGTGTTTCAAAGCGAATCGTTATTTACCTGCCTGCTCTAAAGTTAATAGGACATGAAGTGAATGAGAGTGTCACGTTCCTCAAGCATTTAGTCAAAACTACAGCGAAGTACAGGGGTTATGCGCTGACGCCACTGAGGCCGCCATATTGTCGTACAGCTAGCAAAAAAGGTACACTTTGTATTGCTCTGCCTATCTGCAGCAGCATAGTAGAAGCTATGAATGACACTACAAAATGGCGTACCTGATGTCTTGGGATTACTCGCTATTCCGCGCGCCGGTACAAATCTAAATGATAAAAGAAGTGCGTGCAGTAATGGAACAAACAGTAACGGTCATAGCGAGAATTCAGTCGCACGCCGACGAAAGTGAGTTACAGCTGAAAACAAACACAAACACAAATGGTTCGGATAAGTCAATAAAATGAGAGGAGGTAAATCGAACACGACGCTGTGTGGGACGTCATGGGATACTTAATTTTCAGGGCAAGTATTTAAACAAAAAATTCAGAGCCCCTTCACTACTGTGAAGATGACAGCAAGCGAATCTGTGACTATGGTGGGTCTGCTGTAGTGAATACTGCTACAGTAAATTAATATATTATCATTATTGGCTATATCGACCGTCTTCGGCATGTTCGTCGAAGAGCAAGGACGCCGGCGTCTTGTTTTCTACCGGCGCGATGTTGTCGCCAAGCAGTACGTTTGCTGCGACAAGTCCGCCCCATCGTCATAGACTAGCGTATGAACCACAGCGTTCATATACGCGACACACTGCACGGCAGCGTCAGGATCCTGTGAGGTCTGTGTCGGTATATGGTCGCGATTTGCGTCTGCCGGGCTCGCGCTCGCGCTCGGCACGGCATCGAACGGCACGAGCGCAAACAGAGGGACGCCAACGAGCCAGCTGCGGAAGAAGACGACGACGCTCGAGCCAATGCTGATGATGATAGTTTTTTTCTACACGCGGACACAACCCGGGGGGAACTAGCCCTTAACAGCTTCGCCGTGGAAAAAAAAAAGAAAAAGCCGCGCAATTTCTTAATAAAATTGAACAAGAGCGGTCTGATTAAGCCTGCTTTTTACGGGGTCTGCACCCCCGACGCTTCATTTACCGCAGAATAATCGAGAGGGCTAGACGGATAAGGGAAGCCGAGGAGCTTGGTTTTTAAAGAAAAACTATCTTTGGCTCTTCCACCTACTTTGCAGCTGCCACTAGGCATGCGCCCGAATAGACAGCTTCAGTCAATGGTTAGGTGAACATTCTTGGTCAATTCCTGAGAAAGGATATGTGCCAATAGGTAGGAGGTGCCCGTATAGACAAGCAGAACAAAAGGAAAGGGCTGAGTAAATAGGCAACAGAAAATTGAAGTCGGCAACAGAAGGAACCGAGTGCGGAGAAGGAAATTAGGTAAAGAAAGTGCCACCAGAGTGTTCATTGAGGAAGGAGCTTTGAGGTACGCAGGAAGAACGCAGAAATGAACTAAATACATTCCAATAGACATTCAAAAAAGCTTCGCTGACATATCACCGATTAGCAGACAAGCGTGGATCCATCAATATTTTATAGCGAAGCTATTTTGGCGGACCGTGTGCCGTCGTTGTCGGTTCGCTAAAAACCACGTGACCTAGCCAGCGCGGAGAGGAAAGGAAGAGCTCAACCCTGTGAGAACGGGGCTGCCGGGTTCATCATCATCAACGGGCTAATCAAGTTGGTAGCGCAAGTACCAATTCAAGCACGTATCTGGTTGTAAAGTACATCGACTGGAAAAACGTAGGTCTGTTTACCACGAAACGTGGCCGCCACGATTGGGAATCCAACCAGCGACCTCATTTTCGGCAGCAAAAGGCCATAGCCAGTGAGCTACCGCTTCGGATTCCAGCTCGTTGGGCCACTTCTTGATCCATCGAGACGGTCCTTGCGTCATGCCTCACTGCGTACTAGCCATTCGAGTCGGGACCAGGGAAGCCACTGGAAATGGAGGTGTCACGGGGAGACTCTAAGTTTCCTGAGAAGCGATAGCCAACGATCTTAGAATGCGGGCTGACTCCTTGTAGAATGCGAAATGTGGGAAGGAGAGGGAGGATTGATTGGGCGAATGTGAGGATAGCTCGAAGGAGCTCGGCTTCTTCCAGTGGCTCAGTGGGGCAGGGCGGTGACCACACCCTGCTGACAGCACTGACGAGAATTTATTTAGACAGTCTATGCGGGCATTCTTCTGCGATACCTGCAAGTCGTCTGCCGGCGTCTTGTGAACTTGTGACGTTCGATTTGTTGTTTGACTAATACTTATGCGCACGGTGGCCCACAAAAATTACTAGAGAGAACGCTGACACTAGTTGTGCCTACAAAATATGCAAATATGGCGGATGCGTCCGCATGGGAATGATAATAGTACATGAATTTGCCTAAACGTCGTCCTTGAGGCTGGAATCAGCTTTGTGACTGACTGACTAAGTTGATAATAATAAAGTTGATGTCGCGTTATAAGTGCAACAATTTGCAATGATTAATTCATGTGCACCGACACATCAAATTGATGCGTTCTGAAAACGGTAATTTTTGGGAGTTTCAGAAAAACGAAAGATAATAAATAGCACCACAAGGAGCATTTGAAGCCACAAGCATGAAAATTAGACAAATCCACTTCTAGTACCCCTCATTTCCATGCTAGCTGAATGCTCGCACGTGAGAGTTCCATCTGGTAAATCTTGCATTACTGACTGTGTATTTAGAGACTTTCTGCATAAAAGCCATTATACCAACTGTAGGCCACAATAGAGCAGACTTCTTAACGACCATGACTTGTTAGCGACATTAGTCTATATACGTTACATAGATTTTATACAACTAAACGACAAGTCTACGCGAAGGCAAAGTTGTCTAGAAAAAAATCTATAGAGAAATGGTGGACTTCACAGATTCATCTTCAAATTGGTTACGCCCCCGGCACTTGTTTGCGACACTGGGTGATCAGTGACTCCGTGTTCTGTGATGACGCTGTAATCATCAAAGCCAAGCTGCTGTTCAAACGTGTTTTTACTTATGCATGTATTTATTGAAGATAGGCGAATATAAAGGATTTCGAATAGGAATCGAATATAAATAGTACGTATCGAGTATTGAATTGAATATCTAATATTCAAATGGAGACGCATGCAGTCGTATTTACACCGGGAATATTTATTTCGGTGTAATTAGCCGCAATCCCTGTACTGACTGGAGCAAGAAAATGATACAGCCACTTATCGGGGACAAAGCATCAATCGTAAATATAAGATTGGTAATGTTAAGAAAAAGAAAGTGCATGAATAGCGTTTTACAACTGCGGAGACTGGTTGCAAACAAGTTTTCTAAGAAATAATGACTGCTCTATGAATAGCATTCCGAAAACGCTGAATAAATGGTTGACGAAAAAAAAAGAAAGACCACAAGTCGTGGGAGAAAAAAAAAACAGTTGTGCAGAACTTCTGTGCCGTAGACATATGTAAAATTTACATTCAAAGCATCATGGGTTATAGCGTGAAAGACAAAGTTCCACCCGACTAGACTGTTAAGAACACTAAATGATACACTACAAGCAAAATTCGCAGGTTGTCATGCAGGATTCTGCCGCGAAAGCGACAATATAGCTTCGATTACTTATATTGTGCCTGCACTGCTTAGAAAAATCTTCTATTTGTTCTCTCCTGATAACTTGCGACACCTTGCCTTAGAAGGGGAACAGTAACCAGACTTTAATGTTTTGTCGTTGCGAAATATTAGACTAGTTTCAAACGTTCCAAAATACCAAACAGTTTCGTGTTGACTGCGAATAGACATTGCGTAGTATTTGATTCGTATTTGAAACGCTAATTGAAACCTAACCTAATCCAACCCAATCCAACCCAACCCAACCGAACCCAACGCAACCTAAACCAACCTTAGTATTTATCGATTCAGCACTTATACCACGAGTACTAAGCTGACACAGCTGCCTTAAATACACAAACAATATTAAACGCGACAACATTGTACCAGTATACTGTCACGGTTTGAAAAAGCTACTGGCGGCGGTAACCGTGTGACATACTGAATACTGTGAACAGTGAATACCGTATAGCCGCGCGACATGGACCATACGGTGCGTATAGCAGGTATGTCTGTTTTGGAAATTCTATGATTTTTCTAAGCCGCAGGTTTTTTGTTTATTTTTTTAAAGTGTGCTGCTTAACCAAATCATCGATTACCGATAGCCCATCAGTACCTGTTAGAAATTCCAAATCGAGGTAAAAGATGACCCAGAACAAGGCTGTGAACTACGAACGGATAAATTCAATGCGTGCACTTCAATGTGTATCCAGCGTGCGATCCCTCCCTCTCTGTCGAATTCCAGGTGAGCTCTGCCAGGAGAACATCAACGAATGCCTCTCCAGCCCATGCAAGAACCGCGGCGAATGCGAAGATGGCATCAACAGCTTCACTTGCCATTGCCCTCAGGGCTACGGTGGCCCGCTGTGCGAGCTCAGAGGTGTGTTGGACCACGGCGGTTACTCCTGATACCCGGCGGTGTTATTACGATCATTTCCATTAGATTAAGTAATATCAGCACGCTGCAGCGATTAATCCTGCACTGAGCGTATTAACTGCCACAGCAGCAGGCTCTTACAGCGTACGCCGCTGTCTTCTGGAGAAGGAACTCCTCGCGATGCGCACAACATCGTTTTCGGCCGTTACAGTATATAGCCGGAAGTGGCCTCTGAAATACACGAAACGGCGCCAGCGGTCTCAGAGTCTGCGTCGCACGCGAAACAGCACGCACATTGCCAAGCAGCCGAATCAGCGCGATGGCCCAGTGCTTAGCACTAGCCAGCTCGCAACTTGATGTTGCCGCAGGGCATCGGTTCGATGCGTGGTACCGGTGGTCGGCTTAGTTATGATTTCATTAGCCATTCTGTTAAGGTGGAGCAGATGATGTGGAGGAGGCATGATGATGACGACGGCGGTATGACTGAAAGTGACCGGCGGTCATAGCAAGCCATGCTGCGAGCTATTTAACTGCTTTCCCAGCTATATCGTCTGCGGCAACTATACGAGTTCGACTTGTTCAGGTCGCCCTACCTCAAATAGCGTCCATATATGTTAGGCCAGCACTATACAAAGTGCTAAGACCCTCCACTAATTTACTTTTGGATTGCTCATTTTAGGGCAACTGCTGCGATTGGGGATTGAAAGCTTCCATTGTACGACAGAGCTTCCGACAAAGCTTCCGTTGTACGTCAGCTGTCCGTGCTTTGTGCTATAATAACCCCCGAACGATACAAGCGCATTGCTGCTTAGTTGCGCTCATCTAACGAGTAGCGGTGTTTTAATTCTGACAGGGTAGATTGTATTCGTTATCTTTTTTTTTGCATTCTCATTTCTCTGTATCCCAGTTTGATACCTTATTCACGCCTCACGGGGTCCTTTCTCCAGACACGTGTCCCGAGGAGTTTCAGCAGACCGACAAGGGCACCTTCCACTGGCAACCCCTCGCGCACGGTTCGGTGGCCAAAGTGGAGTGTCCGTACGGCGCCTACAACCCGGCCAGCGAGTACAAGTACGCGCGACGCAAGTGCCGCCTGCTGGCCGACGGGCAGACCAGCTGGATGAAGGTCTCGGCACAGCACTGCCGATACAAGGCAAGCAAAGCATTTTTTTTTCCGTGGTGTTCTTTTCGGAGAGCGAGAGAGAGCAAGGAGAGGAGAGGCAGGGAGGTCAACCAGACGAGCGTCCGGTTTGCTACCCTACAATAGGGGTAAGGGAAGAGGGGCATAGAAGGAGGAAAAGAGCGAGAGAGAGAGCACTGAGTGCACGTGGTATGGTGCACAGGGGCACTATACAAGCGGTCTCTTAAACCGGTGCACTTCAGCCTGTACTTACCCTCCTGTACTTGTTTGTTTATCATGTTAAAAAAATGTCTAGAGTTTTACGTGTCAAAACCAAATTCTCATTATGAGGCACGCCGTAGCGGAGAAGCTTGGGTTAATTTCGACTACCTGATGTTGTTTAATGCGCACCGAATCCACGGTGCACGAACGTTCTTGCATTGCGCCCCCATCGGAATGCGGCCGCCGCCGCCGGGGTTGAATCAGCGACCCCGCACACTCTGAATCACACTAGCATATAGAGTGGTCAATCGGCCGATTTGGCCGCCATGTATCGCAAAAAAAGGCATGCGCAGGCATACCTGTGAGAACATGCGTGGTCATGGCGCATGCTAGCTCCATGCGCTATAACGTAAACATGTGTGGACACTAGCAGCTACCGCGGGGTAGCAGCTGCGGACGTCTGGGGCACTCCGCAGCCTGCCCCTCGACCGCTCTAGACAAGCTTGATTCAGAGTATTCTCAGCAACGCAACGCCTTGGTCATTAAGCTGCCGCGACGGGTTATTAATTAATTTATTTATTTCAAGTACTGTCAATGCGCAAAGGCGTTACAAACACCAATCTCAAAGAGAAGAAAAATACATATGCGTTCAATTTAGCAAAAAAGTATGGTAAAGAGTAGATTCCGAAGTAGTTACAATCTGGGATGAGAGCGATGGAAGCAGGCAAGGATGTTCCAGTCGACGCTCGTTCGAGGGATTATAGTTTTGCTAAAGAAGTTAGTATGTCAAGCAAGCAATCCTACGCTTGTGGCACGACGTATGTAAATAATAGTTACAAGGCGCAAAAATGTAGACGAATACGTACTATTTTACGAAATAACTGGTTTATTGCATATATACAATGCATAGCAGACCCGATTACATCACGATTTTTTAACAAACTATACGTAATGAATAATTTTACACGATTCGATCAATTTTGTAACGTTTGCTTTCTTTAACTTTTTTGATTATTTGTAATTTCTTTGGAGATTGAACACATTTTTGGGGGAGTTGCGTTTTTAAACGTAGTGCGTGATGTTTCGCGATTTGATGTACTTGTTCTAAACAACTTCCTGTGTAATGCTCTAGCTCCAATGTTATTATAAAATAAATAAATAAATAAATAAATAAATAAATAAATAAATAAATAAATAAATAAATAAATAAATAAATGCACTGACTGAGCTTAAGCGTTATCGTAAGCCCCGTGAACCAATCATAAATTTTATGAGGCTTTGCGCGCCCAAAGCTTTACGTCACAAGCTATGGAAGGGGAGCAGGGGGGGGGGGGGGGAGGGGCAGTACCTTAGGCGAGGACGCAGGATTAATTTTGACTACCGGGGTCAGCTTTTTACGTGCTCTTACATACACGGGCCCAGCTGTTTTCGCATAACAATTTCCCTGCTCCCTTGCGTATGCTCCAGAAGGCGACCTTAAGACTAGATTGGAGAGCCCGCAGAGCCCTAAACTAATGCGTGGTTTAAATTTTGTATGCGCCTGAATGCAAGACGACCCAGCTAATGGAACAGCCCTTGCCCTGTACCAGCTTCGTATTCTCTCTCTCGGTATTTGTATGTTCGTTGCGTGCGTCAGTTCGTGTGCGTGTCTGTCCGTGCGTGCGTGTGTGAGAGAGAGAGAGCACTTTAGATGGAATGAACAGCTGCATTTTCAATAAATATATCTCTCCCGTACATCAAAAAAGAGAGCCGCATGAGAGAGCCTTCGCTTTGTCTGGTCACGAGGAGCAAATTTGAAATTACCTACTTAGGCGTGGAAAACTAAACTAAAAAAAAATCTATAGTAGCGTTTTTTGCACGCTATAGTGCGAATGTCCAGTTGTGGATAGTTCTACACCGTAATTAACAGTTCAATATTACAGCTATACATTCTGTACACCTTATATTTTATTGGGTTTTTGTTACGAATGTGCTCTCCATAGCTAGAAAGGAATGTAAACGAGTTGTTTGAAAATTCCATTATGTGGAATATTGAAAGGCCCTTTTGGTGTTTAAAGCAGTTCGCAGCATGCAAGCCAAAGTGATCGTACGCGCGAGTTTTAACAGCGAAGCTGTTTAAGGCAGCCGTAATTTGTGGTTCGTATGAAGAAACTGCCGTGCCGTAGCCATGACAACCAGGAGGGCGGTGGAGGGCGACGCGGCGCATGCGCACTCGGTCTCCTCCTCGCCGGCTCCCTCCCTGCCCGACCCCCGCCTCCCTTCTCTCCGCGGCGCGCTGAGATAGGAGAAAGAAAAGACGAAAGCTTGCACTAGGCTGCGCAAAGCTCAAGACACAGCGAAGCTGGCCGATTGATATCGAGCGGCTAGCCCCCAACGCGTTCGGCGTCAGCAAGCAACAGCGTTCTTGACACTGTGCCAACCTTGGTTAGCCTGCCTGCGTTTGTAGCATGCCAGGAACGCTGTCGCTCGTAGGCGCCGACGCCTCCAGCGCTAGTCACGCGAAATGTCGCCAACGCGTTCGGCGTCGGCAAGCAACAGCGTTCTTGGCATTGTGCCAACCTTGGTTAGCCTGCCTGCGTTTGTGGCATGCCAGGAACGCTGTCGCTCGTAGGCGCCGACGCGTCCAGCGCTGGTCACACGAACTGTCACGAAAAGGAACGTACCTCCGAAAATGATCGCTCGAGAATACCTTCCTACATGCGTAGTCAAGTTAAGCCAAGTTAACACCTAACAGCACCCAAGTTAATACCTAGCAGCAGCAGCCAGTAAGACTTGAGGATCGACAGTTTCGCTGTCGTCCTAAGCTTTGCTCGACCGAGCGCAAACTTGCCTGATATTTCGTTGTATTATTTGTTTATTGCTATATCTTGTTTAATATGCGCACCACCGTAATTGAGCGCTTTCAGCAGCTCTTGTCACGTGCTCGCTTTTATCGCCCCGTGTGTTTCGTTGGTCTCCATCACAGAGCTTCCAGGCAGCCGAGAACATCACCTCGGAGCTCGAATTCTTGACCCACGACCCGAGAAACATCCGACCGGATCAGCTGCAGGGCTTCGCAGAAAAGATCGAGCCGGTCGTCGAGTACGCAGTCAAGGACATCAAGGTGACGCAGAAACTATACTGAACGTTTCCGTTGAACACGCGACGTGTTGTGCTTTATCCATAAAGCACACATCCACATTATAGGAGGGTAGTGAATTCCGTGCGACAGTGGTTCGCTGGAAAAATAAAATTTTAAATATTTGTCCTGCGAAAAGTATGGGCCAACCGTAAATAATGTTCTCTGCGCAAGAAAACTGGACGGGAGGTTTCAAGCGGTCTGCTGGGCAGAATCAGATAACATCTAAATCGTCTGTTTGAACATGAACACACTGCAGCTCATTCATAGGCGTTTGCTTAAGCTGATGTCCTTGCTCATTTTAGGTTCCAGTTTCATTGGCGTCATTGCTTCTTTATAACTAGACAAGCCTTCTTTCTTCCAATAGATGAAGGTATAATTATAAAGGCAGTACGTACATATCATCCAACGGCTTGCTCACAAATATGACTTAAAAGCATTTCTCAAAACAGATTTGTTGTTATAGATATATAATAAAAAATATACATTTATGAAGGAGTTGTGACTAGAGCTTGTTCATCTCTCCTATACAAAAAATCAGATTGCTTCTCTTGCCACTATGCTATATTTTACTGCCGGCTAAGTAATGTTTGTCTCGTCCGAGAGTTGTTACCGTCTGGATTTGATTTTCGATATTTTCATGAAACAAGTTTAAAGCTAAGCTTCCTCTACTTCTATTGGGGGTTTGGAGTTCTTGTCGAAATATATATATATATATATATATATATATATATATATATCTGTTACTGAATGGGAAGATTAGCAACGGGGGGCTTGATTTCTTGTTTGTCACTACCAGTACAGAGCCAGTATTTTTCCTTCTCTGACATTTTTAGCAGGAACGCCACTAAATTGTTTTTCGCACTGCAGTTGACACCTTTTAAAACCTAATAAAACACGGCGTTTTCCCTTCCAGATTGCGCAAGCCATGATTCACGTGATCAGCAATTTCCTCGCTCTGAATGACAGCGTCATCAAAGAAGGAGATGCTGATGGGATTGCGGTCGAAAAGTAAGTTCTCAATTTTAAGTTACAAAAATAAGAAATTGATGGTTTGTGGAAGGAATGCAAATATTCTCGCCGATTGTTCATAAGCCACGCTGCATGCTGAATGGCTTTTGGTTGTTAGCTGTCAGATGTCAGAATGTCAAGAACCCGATCGAGCCCAATAGGGCTCGATTGTCCTGATCTCGATCCCCGATCAAGCCCAATAGGGCTCGATCGGGGATCGAAAGTGTGCCGTGTGACACCTATCTCTATTTCTATCTCTAAATGTGCATTTCCATCTTTGGGTATATTATCCTGTATAGCAATGATTCTATGCTAGAACTGGGCAATCAGCTGAACAAAACTTTTAGTTAATGGTTAATGGTTCATTCCTACTAGTTTCTTCTCTTCGGATAATGAAACCTATACATCAGCCCAATGAGCCAAGCATACTCACCTAAATTTATGCATGCAGTTTCCGGGAGGTTGCCTCAACATTCATGTACTTATTCGATGTTTTAGGATCACTGTGGAGGATCTGTTGCTTGGCGAGGTTTGTTTCTGTCACATGCGTCACTGTTTATCGTTCCTCCATATAGCGCTATATAATCGTGCGCGGTAGAGTAGCGGTGCATATAGGTAGATAGCTAGCGCTTAGATTAACCTATTTAAAATAAATGCATGTAATGCAAGATAGGACTGACTGCACCGTCCACTGTACCACCTCACCTGACCAGCATCCATTATTAACTAATGCAAAAGGTTGTAGATGTTGCTCTCTGAATAGAACCGGTAAACAATATATACTATTCTATTATAGCCGTAAGAGGATGGCGGCTCATCGGGTTAAGACAGAGATAATAGGAAAATGATAACGGTAATGTTAACCAGAGGTTATCTTCGGCTGGCAACTCCGGCTCTACTGGAGGACTAAAAAGGGGCTGAAAAAGATGTGGGAAAACAACAAGAAAAGGCGAAGGAACTGACACTGTCTGTGGAGGCGCTGTCGCACAGTCTGTCCAAGTCAGTAACAGAGATCCGACAAGAAGCCAACACTTCGACACCGGACTTGTCTTCGTCAGGGAGTTGCAGCCCTGAGTTGCAGCTCTTGTCAAAAAAATGACTCCAGCGCCATTTTTTTGTCAAGCAGCGTTAATTCTTCAATTGACGACGCCATCTTCCTGTCAACGTCCGTCCTGGGTGGAGAGTCTGTCAACGCGCCATATATTAAGCGGCGTGCCACCCCGTTACAGACTCTTGTCATTATTTTCACTGAAGAACAAAAAAATTAAAAGGCAATCAGTGCCCTTTTGTCGATGCCCTATAGCGGCACCACTGTCGACTCGCGCAGGCTGGTCTCGATGGTGGAGAGGTTCACATCCGAGGTTGTTCTCGATTCGGGGGCGCTCATCATCGAGAACGAGAACCTCGTGGTGAAGGCGGTCGCCTGGTCGCCCAAGCTTCTCTCGCAGGGCCGGGACTTCCTCACCTTTTCACTGCGGTCCAACGGTGACCACTATCTCCACGAGGACTTCTCGGGGGACGCGGACGAACAAGAGGGTGGCGACGTGAGTACAGTCAGCCTTCGATTTCATTGGCTCCTGTCTTGTGTTCTTTTGACGTCATTTAGTCCCTTTAGACTTCAATGATTTTTCAATGACACGATAGAAAGAGATGTTGGTGAACAGGTGAAGGACGCCGGCTAGTACTCGGTTCTTGAACGAGAGATACAGGTAGCGCATGCAGTCCATGTGTATTTTGCGCATAGTTTTCTAGGTGAAAGAGCGAGAAAGCCGTTAATACACACACAACGACGTTACCACGTAGCAGTTGAAACGACAACGCATTACACACAATCACTCAAAGCAACAATGGTAGCCACAGACATGTCACATGTTTACAAAGAGGCAATACAAATAACGAAGACTGGTACAAAGAGACGTTTTTAAATGAATCGATAAAGTGACAGGCTCTTGCTCTCCTTATAATCCTCTCTAATAATGGCAGATAGTCAGCACACTTTTGCTTGACGGCCGGACAAAGAATGCGAAAGGCGCCTAAATATGCAAGTTCAAGTTGACAAGTTTTTATTGCACGACGGCGTACACATTGGGTATTGTGTTATAGTGTGGGATGCTGCAAGTCTGGTAGGAATCGTAAAGAGGGTCCCTAGAATGGATTGCTTTATGTCACCATAATGAGCGCGTGAAATAAAAATAAATAATATTGCAACAATAAAAAGTACACGGTGTCTTCATCGCTTTAGTGATGCAAGCTTGACAGACAGCTCAGGTAATACGCAAAGCAATCAAGCCCATGTAGGTCAGTCCGCACACAAGAACAAGTGAAAGTTTTGTTATTATATAGGACGGGGTTTACGTACCATACATACATTATATACCTTTTCTCCGTCTTGCGTAATGATAGGGTTTCGGCCTGCCAGGCTTGATGAATAAAGATTGCTATCGGCGACCGTTGACCGTATCGTGGCGTAGCTCTTACCACGGATTGATGGTGGAGCACACATTAGTATAGTTAGAACTCGTCCCATTACGTCACACGTCTACCGTAAAGTTGATATCAAAGCTGAGGAGAAATGTGTGTGTGGTCGTCACATTTACGAATGGCTGTGCAGAACATCGTGATCACCATCCCGTTCGAGGCACTGTCGATGGCGATCAACAGCTCTCGGCTCGCCGCCGGCGAACCCTACCGGCCCTATACACGAGGTGGAGAAAGGGCCACGCATCTCGTTCGTGTCCTACCGAAACGACAAGTTTTTCCGGCCGGCTCGCCGAAATGACAAGTCCCTGGTTAGCGCAGGTAAGGGGCAGTAAGCGGCCGCACAAGTTTGGGGTAGTAACCATTGCAGCAATTATTTTCTTGATCAGATCATTGTTGCAATCGGAGTTTTCATATCGCGCCGGTAGCATCTTCCGTAAGATGCGCACGGTAGAAGAAAAGTCTTCAGTGTTAAGTTCTCCGTTTAGCCATTATTAAGTCGTTCGGAAAGTAATCGGAAAAAATAAAGTTCGGAATTACGCCTGCTCCCTCTCTTCTGCTAAAGGCTGAACTAAGTCGCGCAAAAAGAAAAAAAAAAAAAACGTCGGAAATAAATGAACTCTAATAAATAACGCTAATAAATCACATCAAATAATTTAGTTATTGATTCAGAGATTGATCGATCGATTGTATGAGGGACTGAAAACGCTGATTTAGTAATTGCTTGATCGATGTATCATACTTGACTGCGAGAGTGATTAAATAAGTGATGTCATAAAGCGACACCTGGACTATGTGAGATCCCAAATTGGGGGGGGGGGGGGGGGGGGCTCCGGATAAACTTCGAGCACTTATAGCGTTGACTGAACGGCGCATAAAATCGTAACTCAATGGAAAAACTAGGCGGGATAGCAAAGTTCGTGTGCACATAACTTTTCTTAAGTGCAGAAAAAGAAGCTCGATAATTGACGCCCTAATTGCTGAAGTCCCTGGAGTCGACAGGTCATTTGGTTGAAAGTATTCTAGCTCGTATTCTTTCTGAGAGCGACAAAAGATTGCACGGGCAATGTACAGTGCGTTTGCACTCTGATGCTGTCGAAGAGCCTGTTGAATGCCGACCGCGTCCTTCTTTCATGCTTGCAGGTCAAGTGGTCCTTGTCGGCAAAGATCGGCGATAGCAAGATCGAAAACCTCACCGATCGCTTGGTATATTCGTACCCTACGTACAGCGCTGGAACGTACATCTGCGCTTTCTGGGATGAACGCCGTGAGTACTTAGTTGTATTGGTTAGCTTTCGTTTTAGTTGCGTTAACTGAAAAAGAGGGGTTGCCGTCTTGACGTGGCGCTGCTTTGCTCGACACACGGCAAACTAGAATGCAATGCGTATTAATCCCCGAAAAAAAGTGAACGCACTCTGAGGACACAGGTATAAGTGCTAAGTGTTTTTAAAGCGAAGCTTTATAGGCATACACGAAATCGTATATGGCTAGGCGAAACAGTGTTGCCAGGTTTGGAAATATATAGCCAAATTGGGCTACATGAAAAAAACTTTTGGCGTCGAATTGGGCTAGTTGGCTATGTGGCTATATTTGGACTACTGAAAATTTGCGCCCTGGCTTTGTTTGGGCTATAAGTGGCGCCCTAATCCACGCTCCAGAGCAGAAGCAAATCGAGTAGAAACAAATCTCGAAGGCTATCTTTTAGCTGGCTGAGCCGGCACCACGGCTGTGCATGTATTACAGCACACTGTACTAACTTGGATATGCTCATAAAGGGACAGCAGTAAAATAGGGCCGGGCGATCGTGACGCCGGCATGAAAGTAGGGAAGCACGTGTATATGACACGCTCTAGTGTGTTCATGGCCATGGCTTCTAGGCAAAGTATCGCGCCGTGCACAGCTTTAGACCTACCCCATGTTTCTCACGCTAATCGTTACAGCCATCTTCCTGCTCGCTGGTGGGCGTCTTGTGTGAGAGGCGGGAAAAAAATATATCTGCCCACTCGCGTCCTACGAGAATCTTTGCAAGGAAGCAGAGGCATGCAGCGCTCTACCTGAACGATATTCAAAATTCACATAAGATCGGTCGAGACGGTGAGAACAGAAACCGACGCCACTAGAGGAGAGTCGAACCATGGTGAAGTGGGCCAAGCATGCGAAGTATAAAAAGGAATGGGAGCAAGACCCCGAGCTCAAAGGTGGGTCCTGGTGCTTTTACGTATACATTGTTTGCCCGTAACGTCACAGATGCAGGTACTCATTGTGCTAATATCGAAACATGTTTGGCACGATGACATCACTGCACCACGTCATACGAACATCACCCACCGTATTCGCTTAGTAGGTGAGGTGTCGCAGTGCTGGCATGAGGACACGGGTACGATTGCCGGCCACGGCCGCCAGATTTCGATGGAGGCGAAATGCAGGAACACCCGGGAACTTAGTTTGAGGTGCACGTTA
The DNA here is from genome assembly GCF_013339745.2 of Dermacentor silvarum. Classification (NCBI taxonomy): domain Eukaryota; kingdom Metazoa; phylum Arthropoda; class Arachnida; order Ixodida; family Ixodidae; genus Dermacentor; species Dermacentor silvarum. The sequence goes on from NC_051163.1 coordinate 46,450,267, forward strand.
AGGAACACCAGGTGCTCAATACTGGGAGGACGCCTAAACTTCGCTTTTAAAGTGGAACGCGATAGCATTCAAAGATCCCTGACTGCATCTCACGCTTCCCGACAACTGCAGCTAAAGCAACCGTAATGGTTACCTGGAAACACTGGCGGCGAACGCTATGCACGAAGGCGAACTTTCTGGTAGAAACGTGGCCTCTTGCGTGGGGCGATCCCTGAGATATTGCACAGCCGCGCCAAAAAAAAAAAAAAAACAATTGCATAATTTTCAGGTTTCCGTTTTTGTTTCGTGCTTTTAATTTTTCAGTCTGAGAAGATTTAACATAAACGGCATGTACTGTGGGTGTTTTGTTTCACGACATTTGTTTGTGGATTGTTATTCTCAAAATTCCGAGGAATAGCTTTGCCAAGAATGCAAGACAAGGTATGAGCAACATTTAATGATAGAATGGTGCGGCATACCTAAGTATATTTGGGGGGCCTGCGTGGTTGGGGATGATTTTCTCGGGCGCCAGCGCCAATGCCGACGTTGACGCCGACGCCCGATTTTCTGCGACACGGGGCCCTTAAGGCTATCGCGTTAAAATTAATCCGGAGTCCCCCACTGCGGCATGTCTCATAATCATAGTGTGGTTTTGGCACGCAATATCCCAGCAATTATTATTAGCACATGAACATGGTTTGCTTTTATGGCGATAGCAATTATATGAACACTCAAAGAGGATTTCTGCCGTCGGCGTCACCGTCGTCGTGGCCGTCGCCGTCGCCGTGAGGTTCCCTATGAAATCAACGGCGATCAAATCATCGCCGCGCGCCGGATGCTGTATGTGCGAGTGAAAGGGCGCGAGGGACGTGCGCTTTCACGGGGAGCGAACGCGCGTTCTGCGCCGTGCTCCCTGAATGGCTGCAGAATTAAGCTTCTCTTTCCTCCTTTACAACCGCCATGTATATATATATATATATATATATATATATATAGAGAGAGAGAGAGAGAGAGCAAATGCGACTTCCGTCGCGTGAAAGGCCGTGGGGGGACGGGAGGGAGGGAGGGAGGAAGGGAGGGTAGGCGACGTTTAGCTGCGGCACCAAATGTGTATTTATATAAAAATGTTGCGAGGCGAGGAGGTTGTTAAGACTTCCGACGCTGCACGACGAGTTTCCCGTTCTGATCTCGTCGAAAACCTCCGAGCCGCCCTCAGAGGCCCTGGCAACAGTCACCAACGCCGCGCGCGTTCGGTGCGAACGCGGACAAAACGCCGACGGCGTCGACAACAGTTCTGCGCGTTGCTGGTGCTGCTGAATGTCCAAGTTTATACAGCTGATAAAACTACTATCCTTACTCCGTCTAGCTCTCTGCTAATTTGCGAACGCAATTGATGCTTCGCCTTTCGGGTGAAACTGCGACAATTTTTTTTGTTAATTAGTCGATTGTGCATTTCAACTTTTGTGGGAGTAATGTCCGCCTCTTCGAGTTGACCGGCTCCTGCACTAGAATTGTGCTACCTGCCACAGGCAACCTTTCAAATTTTTTGAACGTGTTCGCTGAAGCACCCTGTATTGGTGGTGTTCAGTGCCGAAACGCGCCATTACTTGGTTTCGCGAAAGCACGTGCTCTTTGTCTCGGCGTCCATGCATCGGTAGAAAAAGGCCGACAGCCGACCACGACGATGGTGAACAACGCGCAAAAATGTCAAATAAAGATACTTAATTTCTAACTACTCAAGAGCTCCCGCGAACAGGCCACTAAATTGTAGCGTAACTTCAACGCACTGTGGATTTCTGTTTCCTTTGTCAGCACACCTTCTGCCTTGCCTGCTTCTGCCCTAAACGCGCTAACCGACATTTTCAGGATAAATTTTGCTTGTATAAATTCTAGTCCGCTTGAATAGAAGATTTTGGATAGAAGGCCAGCGCCGTTATCGAAATGCTCGATATTTACAGCTGCATTTTAATGCAGTTCAGTATACTCAGGAACTACTCGTTCAAGCTCGCCTCGACTGATTGGATACAATATTCAAGTTCTGTTAAATGTTGACGACCACATTGCGGGAAAAGCTACGCCCATAATATCCAGTTCGTCGTCGACCACCAGGCGTAATTAAGCTATTGACGTTCGCCATTACTCTTAACTCGTTAGCTATTTATTGTTGGCGATTTATAGAACGGCAAGGTTTCCTATTCTTACTAGCTATTTCCCTCGCAGCGTACACACTGTGGTGGTTAACTCAGTAAAGCGCGTATTTATCGACATGCCCTCACTCCCAAGCGTCCCCCAAAGTCTCTCTGCCGAAAATCCCTTGCCGCCTTCGTCCCACTGCCCTTTGCAGCTGGCTCACTTGCTGCCCTGCTCTCTCTCTAATTTTCCAGGAATACGCGGCATTACACCAGGGCCGTCCTGGAGCCATAAGGCACCGGACTAAGTGATCAAAATTCAGTGGCGATTAGGAGTATATGCGAGAGAAATGCGTGAGCATTACGTCGCCCATGTTTTAGGTCCAAAATCATTGATTTAAATCGCGTTCACAACATTGAAAACTGTTGTTTAGAAGCTTACTCGACACACCTCCTGCCTCTTCCAGGAGTGAAGTGCAACTGTCACTGGTCCTCTCTCTCTCTCTCTCAGTTTATAGCTGTTGGCACCGTTCGCAGGCGCAGACCTTGGCAGCGCACCAGAACGTGCTTGCATTATTTGAAGCGCCAAGCGATGGCGCAGATGATTCCGGCAATGAGAGAAGACAGGTCGTGGTGACGCAAAACTCGGTAACCTTGAACACCACCAGGTGGTATTGCCCTACGAACACTACGGGCGGGGAAAACCAACCGATCATGACCACAACATCGTCAAATGATATAGCCGAAGCCGGACCACGGGTCCCCAAGGTGGCCCAGCACGCTCGAGTTCGGGCGCGCAAACGCGTAGCCCTTGGGAACAGTCGTGCTTTGCTGTGCCGCTGAAGCATCAGCAAGGCGACGTAAGCAAGACGACTGATCGGTTCGAGCCGCAGAAGCACAGCGACATAGACGGGAGGACCCTGCAGTACGAGCTGCAGAAGAAACACGCCGTCTCAGACGCCACAAATCTGTGGTTCGAGTCGCCGAGGCCGACGCTAGGTGCCAGAGTTGGCAAGCAAGTCCACCACTCACCATATTATCACACCGTCGTCAAATACTTATCGTCATCCCGTTGTCCTCAAGTGGTCGTCATATACCATCGCCATCACTTCAGAATCGTCATCTCATTGTCGTAATGCCGGCGTCGTTATATCGCATTGGGCTGTGCCTGTGTGTGCTTATAGGAAGCCGTCGAGCCCACTCGAGCATCGCAGAAGAGCGTACTTGTGTAAACCAGAGCACTTATACAAAAACAGGTTTCTGAAGCAGAGCCTTCAGAACCCCACACGATTCGTCGATATCGGGAGCGAAAACCCATACCCCACACCACAGCTAACTATTAAACATTTGCCTCAGAACACTGGTAACCATCCCATGAGACTCGTTTCTTTGCGATATTTTCGCTGACCATATTATGTCGCAATGAAAAAAAAAATCTACAATGGTGGAGCTTCTGTACACGTGTTACTAGGCAAATTTCGCTAGAGCGTTTGATGCAGCTTTTGGTTTCCTGGAACAGATACCGGGAATCATCGTAGCTTCCACTGGTGACAGTTTCTCATTTGCCCAAACGTGGAAGAGAAAAGCAGAATATAAATAAAAATTTAACACCGAGTGATGTATTTTGTCATAATTTTTTTGGTAAGTAAGGTGATCTTGTTTTATTTTTTTCCTGCTTAAACTAAACAAGGGGTAAGAACGTGGGACTTTTTTCAGGAGTGCACTTGCATGCGCGTACTTTGCCTTTGTAGTCCATTGGTGTACCTAGTCCATTGGTATACTTGTGTTTACTAAACGAAAAACAAGAACCGTCGAGGACATTTATAATGTTGTAGACGATGACGGCTGACGCGAACAAGGGATTGTGCCCCGAGAACGACTTGCGAAAATTGAACAGCGTTTTGATCTGCTTGGAGGTGATAAACGTGCGTTGAACCATGGCACCCACCAAAAGCACATCTCCCGTGCCGTTTACAGCCGTTATTACCACTCACTGAGAAGGTGACAGCATTCTTTAGAGACAGTGTTATTCTTACAAGAAGTCGTGCTGATGAACTAGTTGTTTTAACAGCGGAGCTGTTTAAGCCGACCGTCAGTCCGTGTGTCGCGAACAAAAAAAAAAAAAACCTTGCTAAACGATGACGTCACCTGCGTTGCCTAGCAACCACCTGCCACAGCTGCGCCTCGCTTCTCCTAGCTCCGACAACGCTCCTCCGCCGCCGCGCCAGCGATGACGTCACTGCGCGTTGCATAGCGCAGCTTGCTTTGTCAATGCGGTCGCTAGCAATCACTTACCCAGCTTCGCCCAGCCATGTCATCACTTCGCGCCGCAATTCTTGCTTTGCTTAGTCATGACAACAGTTTGTGAAGCTTGGCCATGACGTCACACTGATAATAAAGATCATGTCGCCGCGATGGCGACACACACAACTCTCGTAGACTTCGTACTGAGTAAATGTAACATGAGACGGCCGAACAAGTACAAGTCTCCTGAAGGAGAAGCCGCTCAGCTGGAAGCTCATCGTGCCACGAGCCGATAACGAATGCGGCGATTGCGTGCTCATCCTGAGTATCATCCGAAGCCTAGCAAAACTTAGCCGAGCGTAGCAAAACTTAGCCTAGCCTAGCGAAACTGGATGAAGCTAGGTGATCACCAGCTCCGCTGTTTCTCCAGGCTTGCACAACTTAGTGCAAGCTTCGCAATTTTTTTTTCTCGCTTTCTGTTTGCGAGGACTCCGTCGGTTTTGCGCTCCCCTGTGTTCTGGGGAGTACTATTTGCGGTGCATCTAGTATTAGTAGTCAGCTGGCCTAACATCCAAAGTGGGAGCTCCAACAGAAACGTTGATGCTGCGGTGCCTTTACACAATGTTTCGGCGGTGGACCACAACTGGCACGGCCAAGTTCATAAGTGTAAGCGTCTCTGCCGAGGCGGCCGTACCTGCACGTACCTACCATCTATCGCCATTCTGGCACATGACGCTGCTCGTGAGTCGCAACGATGTTCCCATGGGGCCGTCCCCACAGAAAAATAATTACTTCTAAGAATCGTTTATGTATTGCCATCCATATGCACCCTATATACTCGAACTGTTTAGTGCCGAACCGGCGACCGTTATTATTTTGTTCGGTCCACGTTCAGTTCGGATTTAGACACGTTCTGATAATATCGATTCTGGTTCTATTCCGGCTAGAATTCCGGTTCGGGTTCAGTTTTCGGTGCGGGTTCGGTTAGACATCCTGCTATAATTTAATGAAGCTGTCTATGTTAATCATGATACCCTCTTGTTTCAGGGAAGGAGTGGTCCACTGCAGGCATCACGACCAATCAGTCCGGAAATGTCACCCTGTGCAGCTCGACTCACATGACTGTGTTCTCTCTTTTGTTGGTACGACACCCACTCCAGTTACTTAATCGCGTTTTTTTCTTTCTTTTTTTTCTTGCTGCGACATTTGCTAAAAACTGAAAAATGGGTTTGCTGCGACCCGCCCTTTTTTTTTTTTTTTCACGCCCTCGTCATTATCGTGTCGGGCCGCTGTTTCCAGGCCTCCTCAAAATTCTTAGCTTAAACAGGCGCTGCGATGCGCCCGATAAAGCTTGTTGAGTGGCATCGACAGCATCATCACAATACGGTGTTTCCGTGCACATTGGGTAACGGAAGTGACGTCAATGTGAGGCAGTTCGTCATTGAGTAAATATGTATCGCGCGATTTACGTTCTCGGAATTTACGTTCTCACGATTTTAGGTCTTCATCTGTGTCTCTTGGCCAATGAAAACTGTTTTCACGACAATAATCATAAGGACTCGGTTACTTTCTCCATTTACATGGAGATGCCGCCTCCAGCATCTAACCGGGGTATTCAAATGAGACATTGTGTGTTCTGGTTCATAATTACCATAATTACCAGTCGGTAATAAGAACCGACCTTAAAAGTTATTATGCCCTTAAGCGGGCTTCGGGACTGAGGAAGATAGAACAGTAATGGTGGCCTTCGAAAAGTGTTGCAGAACCTCTTTAATCCTTTCAGTAGGATAAAAAAAAGAAAGAAAAAATTTCGTCCTCTACTGGGCATTCAGCTCACGTCCTTTTTCCGGCAGTGTGCAGTGGAAAACCTGACGCGCTGGCAACCGATCTTTCATGTTTTTTTTTTATTACAGCGAAGTAAAACCAAAGAACTTACACTAAACGCTTGATAAGTTAAATAATGCAGGTGAAACTAGTTAAGAGCTGCACTAGATCGCTCGTACATCCTGCGTATATCAATTTGTTTCTGCAAGGGGCTCTTACGGACTCAGAATTTTTATATATCAGTCTTGCTCTCCGACGCATATGCAAGCCAACAAGAGATATCTGATCGCACGGCAAGGTTTTGTCTTTTATCACATCAAGGTACCTGATAGTGATTAGACTATTTCTAAATCTTTTTTAAAGCTTGCTGTCAAACATCCCTCCTGCACCCCCTCTCCCCCCAAAAAATGCGCTAATAATGTCAACAATCATTATAATGATCAGTACTTTCAGGTTTTTTTACATAATCTGCAGGGAACAAAGAATCCCTTAATTTTCAGCTATCTACGCCTTCAGCGGAAGCATTGAGATGTAATTTTTGCCAGGTTTTGAGCGTAACGCCAATGCTGAGAGCGACTGCATCTGTACAATCATTTCGGAAGCCACGCCAGTCAACACTGCAGTAGATGAATCGAAAATCGCGGGCATCAAAAAGAACAGGTTATTTTTGGGAATGTAGTGGTATCCACCGTGAGAACCTGCTGAAGTCGCACTGAATGAGTTCAGACACAGAGGAATTGTCGCAGACTGCTTTTTTTTCTATTTTCTTTTGCGATGACGTAATTAAAGTACCACCATTAGCTTTAGCAGCTTATTGATTATGCACGTAAAGAAATAGGTCGAGTGTGTCGCTTAAAAAAAATTGAAACTTGGGAGAGTTGCCTAATGGTGTGGAATGGAGTTCAAAAAGGAGGCAAAAAGTAACGCAGCACACACGCGGGGCTTGCTGTGTCCTGCCTGTGTCCTTGCTGCGTTACATTTATTTTTTGTCCACGACCCGTCAGCGTTAAGTACTATTCAAGGCCAGAATAAGAGCATGTCTGCGAGCACAAGGATCCCCGGAGTCGCCTGAGAGATCCGTCGCTCCGAGATCGTCCACTGTGCCAAGCTTCAGCTAGCCTTCCCTCGGGGCTCTCACTATAGACAGGTCAAACGGAAGCCTACCGTGACGTTAAGCATATTGAGCGTCGCTAAGCACACAACAGTCAACCTACCGCCCACGAGTGATAATTGCTGAAGAGAGCGACGTGTCCGTCACTGTCAGTTACCGCTAGTCCCATGCGTGAAGTGAAGCTTTCCGGGTTGCTTGCGACGTTTCAGTCTGTAGGTGCTGGCAAGAAAAGAAAGGCACAAGTCCATTTCTGCGACAGGCGTCGCTTTTAGCAGGCGTAGGAAGGTGAACGGACGGCAAGGCATGGAGCAATAAGAAAACAGGCTGACTTCAGCGATTCTCTAGGCTTTAAAGCTCGTTTACTGCGGAAGCCGCAGGCTGTCGCAGAGGGTGCTGCCACTATCTCAAAAACTTTTTTTTTCTTTGCGACGCACTTAACGTTGTTGTCCTACGCTAAAGTTTTACCTACTGTGGCTCACGAAGTATTGCAAGCACAGAAGTCAACACTCTCGTAGTCGGCGTGGCGTGCAAATCTCAGCGCGAATTGTTAGCTAAGCAGGAAAGTCGGGCCAAAGCGCCCTGGGTACAGCATCGGCCCCTTCTAGTGCGCATTGTCGAATGTGCGAGGGTTCCATTCCCAGTGCAAGTTATTGGTAAAGCTTCCTGTTATTTTTCGCCATTTGGTGAGGGTGAAACAGAGGATTACAAATAGATGAAAACGATAGCGTAATGGAAAGGACTGTCACAAAACACAGTTTCGAGCCTCCAACAGCTGTCATATTAAACGAATGACCTGTAAGTAGTGTGACGACCGATCACCATATTAGAGCAATAAAATGTGTGCGTTCCGGAGCGTCGTTCAGTCATTTAGAGGTAGTGCATGCACACTTTTTTAAACATGATATCGTAGAGAAAGAAATTGTGATAGGCTCCTTTCAACTGCCGCACGGCTGCCGGCTAAAAGATCAGATACGACTGGCTGCGATTCTGCGTGCCTGGTTAACTAGATTTGTGACACTGCAGAGATAGGAAGCCTTGATTTCAGTGTTATTCTTGACTTCAGCTCGGAGTGTTTTGGCTCGTGCGGTGATAAGCGACTCCATCTGCAGGATCCTATGCCGGGGATGGCCGTGGCGCCGCACCACTACCGCGTTCTCTCGATCATATCCTACATTGGGTGCATCATGTCCGTTGTGGGCCTGTTCTTCACCATACTGACGTACGCTCTTTTCAGGTAAGCTTATTGCACGACATATTTATTAAGGTGTTTTTTTTATTACGGCATCAAGGGCATATTATGTTTCATGTTTCAGGCATAAATAGCTACATAGCCGATTCTTCCAGGTAATTATCGGAGAAATGTTCCAGTTACGTAAACTTTACTATTTTTACGTGTTTCTTTTAAAAATGGGTGGCATTGTACATCTTTCAGGATAACTACCGGTGGCGTTGCATCATTCTACCTCTAGTGTGTATTATAGTGAATGTAGTTACTAGCAAGGTTCTTCTCGGGGAACGTTTTTTAGGTGCGCAGCACATTATGCGTTCGGGCTGTCGGCGTCTCCTGTCGTAATGGTCGCCGTCGTAGTCACTGTAAGCAAGCGGCTCGTGCTCGGCACGCGCTGGTGCCACTGCTCCCGCGTTCGTCGTCGTCTTCCACAGCTGGCTGCGTTGAAGCAAGCAGTTCGTGCTCGCGCTCGGCACGCGCCACTGCTCCCGCGTTCGTCGTGTTCCACAGCCGGCTACGTTGCCGCTCATTATTCCAGCGTACAATTTCAGTTCTCTTCTGTCGTCGTAATGGGGAGGCCGCGTTTACGGGGTTATGAGCCATTCGTTAAGGCAGTATGATCCCATTAGCGGTGCATCACTGCATGCTTCGCACCTCCCCAGGTTGCATGTTAGTGGAGCTGCATTTCGCTCATTGGGTCATTTGACACTTACGCATAATTTTTTTAAACTAAGCATTGTTACCGGTTGAAAGTTACCCACTCGGATCCCCCTTGTTCGTCTCGCTTAGTACGTGGGATAAAATTATTGAGAATGTAATGTATGAAATATTAAACAAAAGTACGCACTTGCCGTATCGTTTTTTAATCTGTGTCGACAGTATTGGAATGTATACAGTAGGGATCTGGGGGAAAAATGGCTGAGGTTTAACTCTTGTAAACCGAGTTATCACAAGCAACAGTTCTATTTGGCTTGGTTTTGCTAAGTCTGTGCGCACAGTGTTTCATTAATGCACGCTTCCGTGCTTGGTAAGCTTCTCTATAACATGCTTATCTGGCATCGCTTTGCTCCGGTGTTTCAGCAGCCAACTTTGCCTTTGCTTGAGATTTCGCAGCCTGTCGTCTAGCTATATCTACTGGATGATTGGAATCAGCCTGTCGCTTGCGCTGAAGCGTACGCACGGACGGCGCAGCCGGCGCGCCATCCATGGCGAGACTGAGTGACCAAGCGCCGGCGAGGTATCCGATAAAACCCTCGCATAGTCACGTGGAACCGCAGCGGCGAGGCTCCGAGCGAGCGCAGCGGCGACGCCTCTCCGCAGCGGATCACGTGGCGTGACGTCACACCTGTCACAGTTGCGCTGTGGCGGCACAAGGTTATTGACCTTGTGAGACGTGGCGTTGTAGAGCTTTCGCTCGAAAAGAAAAGCACAGGCGCGCCGCCATTGTCATGTCATCGTTGTCGTCGCGCGGTCGTGATTTCTTTGCTGTCGAGCCAACTTGGTCAAGCTGTCATGCCGTGCACCAAATCATGGCAACAATAATTTTTGTCCCCAAGCGTCAAGCACCGTTATCGACACCAGCTGTGTGCGGCGGAATTATTGCTACAGGGTCATTGTTACTTCAACAATCATATTCAGTGGTTTCTGTAATAATTCTTGTTTACAAGTTATATTAGTTTTCATGTTGCAGCAATAGTCAACGGGAGAACGTTTTTTTTTAGCTGTACATCGCTTTCGATATAAATGTTTTCTCAAGGAAAAAAAATTACACCATCTTCCCGTAGGGGAACCCTGAGTAGTATGCGAAGCAGCCATGGGGCCGACTCAAGTTCCCATTAGTTTTCAGATCGGCCTGTCGCCGCTGCCGTTTCGTGGCAGCGGCTCGAGCCCTCTTCTCCGCGGCGCTGTCCACGGCGCTGACATTGGCGTTGACGCTGGCGCTGTCCGTGGCACTCATCGCGGCGTTGCGGGAGGATAATGAGAGGAGCGGAGCGCGCGCGCGTCATTATACCGCGAGGTACAGTGGCGCCCCCCAGCGGAGTATGCAGCGCCGAAGCACAGGGGGATCATTCGGACAAAACGCCAGAAGCGTTCTCCGGAACCAGAACCGGAAGTGGAACCGGAAGCAGAAGTGCAAACAGAAGCGGAACCGGAAGCAGAAGCCGGCTACCGGTTCTGGCTTCCGGAAGCCGGAGCTTGACGTACATATACTATACATACAAGGAGAGGAGGGGGAGGAGAATGCGCATGCGCAGTGCGGTTGTGGACGTCGCACGGCGGAGGGAGGGAGGGAGTGACATAGCCCCGACTAGGGTGCCTACATGCAACGCCGTTGCCTGTAGGCTCCCTAGCCCCCGACCATAAGCTGCTTCGCACCTAAAACGATGACTACGTTGCGACGTTTAGCTTGGTACCGGGCTCTTTTGCGTCAAACAACGTCCTTAATTGTTTTGCCACCGCTTTCCGAACTGTGGTGCGGAATTGGAAGCACAGAATGACACTTTATTTGACTGTGGAGCTTGTCTTCAAGACATCAGAATAAAAGCCGTACGTTGCCTCCGAACTTCTTGATTATAGGCTTTTGCGCATTAAGGTTGTGCGAGATCTTGGCGATAGAGAAAGGAAGTATTATACGCACGTTTAGGAAATCTAGACAGGATGTGTGAGATGGTAAGTACATAGCACTGATTAAAACATTCGTCTCCTACAGAAACCGGTGGTACTATGAGATGACACCTTATATGTAGTCATCGTATGCACCTGAATTGATGCATGTAATACTTCTACGTGGGCGTTCTGGTCAATAAGTTTCCTATCAAACACCTTGCCAGCGTAAGAGCAATTGACAGTATCTGCGTACTCTGACGAGTTTTCTCTCTTCACAGCCACGTGAGCTGCTAAACAAGCTAACATTTCCCTGGCAAAAAAGTTGTGGCAGTTTCACCTGAAAGGCGAAGCATCAATTGCGATAGCAAATTTGTAGAGAGCTAGCTATACGGAGTAATGATAGTAGTTTTATCAGCTGTATAAACTGGGACATGCAGCAGCACCGGCAACACGCAGAACTGTTGTCGACGCCGCGGCGTTTTGCCCGCGTTCGCACGAAACGCGTGCGGCGTTGGTGACTGTTGCCGGAACCTCTGATATGAATAGGCACTTGGTGCCGCAGCTAAATGTCGCCTCCCGTCCCCCCCCCCCCCCCCCCCACCGCCTTTCGCGCGTCGGAAGAAGGCGCGTTTGCTCTAGATATATGGTGATTGTAAAGGAGGAAAGAGACGCCTACTTCTGCAGCCGAGCACGGCGGAGAACGCGCGTTTGTTCTCCGCCGTGGGTTCACTCCCCGTGAAAGCGCGCGTCCCGCGCTCCCTTTCACTCGTACATACAGCGTTCGGCGGCGCGCGGCGACGATTTCATCTCCATTGACGTCATACGGAACCTCACGGCGACGGCGACGCCGACGGCAGAAATCTGCTTTGGAGTGTCCATATAATTGCTATCGCAATAATAAGCAACATCGCACTAGCACGGCTTATCGAGTGGCCGTGGCACTAAAAACGAAGCGAAGGAAGGTGTAGACGCAACGCAAGCGCTGTCTTTCTACTGCAAAATTTATTGAATGAACAAGTTAACATACCCTTGAAGTACGCATGCGCGCGCAAGGCAGCGGTCAATTCATGGCAAGCATTCATAGTTAGATTAGGCGATACTAAAGAAACATGGGCAGCTTGCACTAGTGGTGCAAGGCTGGAGTAAACAGCGGAGCTGGTGATCGACCTAGCTTTTCTTCCAGGTTTTACTAGGCTTGGCTAAGTTTTGCTAGGAAATGCTAATCGCTGCTGGGGACGGTATTCTGAATAGGCTCGCCGCCGACGCGCAGATTCTCGCTTGGCCGCGCGACGCGCTTCAAGATGAGCGGATTCTTCTTCGGGTGTCCGGATCTTCTTTGGTCGTCCCATGTCAATGCTACATGTACTCGTCACAGAGTCAACGAGAGCTCTGCCGCCGTCGCGGCGGCTCCGAGCTTTATTTCCACCGGTGACTTCACGTCCAAGCTGCGCCTCCATACTTGCCGGGGCGTGGCTGGTCGAAAGCTGCCGAGCCACTGCCAGAGGCGCCTGCTGCAGTCACGGGTAAACTGGGTAACGCAGATGGCGTCGGCAGCAGCTGCAGGACAAGAATGTATCAGTCAGCCTTCAATAGCCCTCCAAAAGGAAGAAATTTTCTTTTTATACTACGCAAATCATTGATAGCTCAGCAGGGCATTGATTTTGATTTTTGATAGTTCAATATATTTTTAGTATCACCTAATCTAATCACTAATGCCTGTCGTGAATTGATCACGGCCTTGCGGGCGCATGCGTACTTCAAGGGCATATTAACTTGTTCATTTATTAAAGTTTCCCGTTGAAAGACAGCGCTTGTGTTGTGTCTACATCTTCCTTCGTCTCCGTTTCTAGTGCGCTGTTGCTTATTTGCCATGAATCAATACCAACTCACCCAGTTACCCATCCTCTTCAACATTTGCATGCCGTGGTGCGCATGGATGCCGGAGCTGTTTTAATGAAAGCATGATATGCCGCATTACGCGAAAATCAGTCGTAGTCGGCGGCGTCACCGTATTATGGCACCAAAAATGGTAGACGACTCAAAGAGTAAAAACACATGCGAAAAATTCACCCACGATTACGATACTCCCTAATGCCAAATTTGAGCGCGCTTCCATGCGTGTTTTCATTTCGCGATATATCGGCTGGTGCGGACAATATGTGTCGTGCGACACGTTGCAAACGGAACGAATTGCGGCGCGACTTCCTCGCTAATCGAGAAATCGCGAGAGGCAGCGCGTGGGTGACGCGCGGGCGCGATTCACAGCAGCCGCCGCAGACAGACCTCCGCTAATGCAGCGCTTTGTTTCCATATGTCGGACGCGCGCTAATGTGGTGCCATCTCGTACCTATCGTCGCCGCAGAGCCGGTCTTGCGCGGCGCGAAGCTGTTCTTCTGGCGCTTGCGCCATGCCCTCCTCCTCCGCTGTCCTCCTCGCGCTGTATTCGCAATTGCCGTCTTTCATCCCTCGCTGTGCTCGGTGACGACGGACGCCGATGCCGGCGCTCGTCGCGGAAACGGGCGCCTAAGAGCTGTGCCCTAAAACATGTAAAGTGCACAATTTATGTGCGACAATATCAACCGTACTTTCTGGGTTTCGGATCTCTGCCTTTTTTTTAACGGCTTGTCTTAAAGGCTTGCTTTGTAGCGTTGAGTTAAAGAAAATGCCTCAGGAGACGTAAATCCTCACGCCCTCCATCGAGCTGTGAAACTAGCTCACCACATCATCACACTCACTGCTGCGCATGTCACAACGTTTTCATTACAATTAAGTTAAAACACGTTTTGGTTCATTTCCTACAGACAACGACGAGGACATTGCTCTAATTTTAGTTAAAGTCACCTTTAAATATGTTGGCCTCGTAAAATTTGTTTGTCCATTGTATAGAGATTTACAGATATTTTCTCCGAATTCTGTAAATTTTCTTTACCCAGCTGGGGCACTTACAGACCTTTTTCTCGGCATTTTTCTATAGCCAATCTGCAGGTTGCTCGTTTGCAAGCGCCTCGACAGGAAATTTAGGAAGCTCTCCAATAGTCGATATATAGAATATACGCAGGTGGAAGTGCATAGTAGCACAAAGAGGGGTCTTCGTATACAGTCTATGCATATAAAATCACTTATTGAATATAACTTTTCCTAATATAAACGAAGTCGGTGAATGCAGCCATTTTTGTGATCCGTAAGGACGCCCGGCTCCATCTACTTGCCGCATTCAATTTGGAGAAAGCACAGGCCGATCAAAACCCGAATGAGCGGCCTCAATGAGCGTCCTCTGGAAAATAATTACAATATGTATGCTGTATTTTCGGTAGCCTCGGAATTCACGTGCGTGATTATGGGTGAAAACCTTGGTTTGAAGACTAATTGTGCTGTGTGCGAAAGAAGTGCCGATCGAACTACTCTTGAAAGCAGCAGAGGCTGTGCATCTAGGTGATATAGTTGTATAAGTATAGTAGTGTGTTCACGCACTTGACAGACAAAGAGCCGTCATTCCTGTCGCGGTCGCGATATGCATTCTTGTCACATGCTTTCTCGAGCAATTTTCTCGCTTTTTTGTTTCTTTCTCGCTTTTTTTTGCCTGGTTAATTTTTTTCTCTTGTCTATAGGTAATAGATTGAATGCACTTATATGTCTGCATCAGTGTAAATAATATCGGCTGGAAGAGAGCGATTTGTATGCGTTCTGGTCTTTTCATTTCTGTCCCTACGTGCATCTGCTGCGCTGACAGCTTATAAGATGACTTTTGCAAATAAAAAAAAAAAAACTTTTTTTAGTTTCACATCGTATGTAGTATTTGCCATCATAGGCATAGGGTGTTTATTATTGATATTAAGATGGCCCGATTGGCATTCGCATACAAAATTAAAAAATAAATTATGGGGGTTTACGTGCCAAAACCACGATTTGATTATGAGGCACGCCGTAGTATGAGGCCGAAAATTTCGACCACCTGGTGTTCTTTAACGTGCACCTAAATCTAAGTACACGGGTGTTTTCGCATTTTCGCCCCCATCGAAATGCGGCCGCCGTGGCCGGGATTCGATCCCGCGACCTCGTGCTCAGCAGCCCAACACCATAGCCACTGAGCAACCACGGCGGGTGTCATTCACATACAACGGGCGAATACTTGCCGAGCTGATCTCGTTGGCGCATATGCATGCATACTGCTCATAAAAAAAACCCGAGCTTACCTTGTACATTGTATGCTTCAGCCTTAAAAGAAATACCAGGCAAGTAGTCATCCTTAGTTCCGTGCAAGAAGTCCGAAGTTAAGAAAAAGCAGTTGGTTAATTAGGCAGACATCAATCTAGCAGATCAGTTTTCGAAAGCACTCGAGGTGGATGAAAGTTGATGGAGAAAATTGTCGTCCTCGCGATTTTCAATTTTATAGGCAGACATCTATTCATAACAGGTCAATGTGGACGCCTTCTTGTTCAAGTTGAGCTGTAATCGGTGCTGGTCTTCTAATTAGGCATCCTCTGTACCAATGGACAACAGTGTATCTCATCATATTGTGTCAGTCGTGTGGTATCGCATAGAGTGGGAATTATTACCGCCGCTTGCATAGCCGGTTCGGTTATTGCGCGTTTTGTCGCTTAATCAATATTGACGGCGTTTCATCAACCTTTGCTTCTGACAGGTGCCTCAACAAGGATCGCTCAGGCAAGATCCTTCTCAACCTGTGCTCGGCCATGCTGTTATTAAACGTGGCCTTCCTGCTGGGTTCGCTGCACGAGCGCTTTCCCAAGCTGGAGCTGTGCTTGGGCACGGCCGTGGCGACGCACTACTTCCTGCTTGCCTGTCTCGCCTGGATGGGCGTCGAGGCTGCTAACATGTACCAGATGCTGGTGCACGTGTTTGCCACGTCCGAGACATGCTTCATGCTCAAGCGTGTTCTCATAGCATGGGGTAATGGAGCCTTTCACTTACATTTGTCATTTAAGTCGCATGAAGGTAACCGAAATGGGCAGTTAGATGTCGACCGAGTCTTTTACTTAAAGGCGCCGTGAAATACTTCTTGAACATGGTAAAAAAAAAGGTTGCCGATCTGTTAACGAGGCTTCTGTGGACATGTCAGCGAAATATTATTGCCCTGAATGCAGGAGGGAATTTACAATCTCGTGCCATAAGCAATCAACAGTCGCTTGGTCTCGCAACCACATTGCAGTCATGGAAAGCAGTTCGCACACCAACGCTCTTGGATGATTTGTTGACCGCGAGAACATTCTCGGTAACACATTATTGGTATTTGTGAGGTAAATAAAGGCACTATATATATATGATCCCAAGGGGCACAAAAAGCATTTCATCTGTGCACTGCGCGTGGCCCCCCAGATGGCAGCGGCGTCCCGCGTAGCGGAGACGAAGCGGCAGTACAAGCCGGGTATGGGTGCGATTACTTCGTGCGTAGTTGAAGCTTTCGAAAAATTTGTGCGGCATGGGATCTGTGGAATGACGTTTTTTAATAGTGAAGCCTTTCTATGGTTAGTTAGAAAAGTGTTTCAGGGCCCCTTTAAGTGATGACTGCGAATCTTGACTTGCTTCGCAACGCATTCTTGTAAATCTGGCGCCTTATGCATGAGCCGTTTCAGCTTAGATAGTCATCGTAGATAGAATTCTGCATGAATTTTTATGTAACAGGTCAGCAGTGTACCGTGCCATATAACAACCGCGCGTCAACTGCAATGACTTTGAATGGGTGAACGTTCTTTTAATCCCTTCGGTGACATAAGGTGTCCCCAGGCCTTGCCTAAAGCTTTGATAACTTGCAGACGCTATGGGATTTCTTTTTTTTTTTGCCAGGAGTGCGTTATTTAGTGATTTTGCGGTGACGACTACTTCGTCTTGAACACATTTGTTCAACGACGGGTAGAACAGTACTTGTGTCGCTGTATGCCATGCTTTGAAGGTATTTTACAAACATTTATTCTATGTACAGGGTGTCTCGGTTATTATTCAAACATTGGCAACTAAAAGTAGCCAATGTTTTAAGAAAGACGGAGCGTGCTAGGAGGCCCAAGCTAACTCAGTGGTGTTGAGAACGCGTGTCCTACTCTGCGGTACTTCTTTCGTTTTGCAAAGTCAATTAATTAGTATAAACTAATTGCCTAACTTTTTAAATATTGGCTTCACCTAGAAAGTGCCAATACGAAAGCTGTCGAGAATATTTAAACATGGCCGACTGAAGTGTTTGCAACTAAGTACCATTGATGGAGCTTCTTGTAATTGCTTTCAAAGAAAGCTCGCGAAATAAAAAAAAGAACACTACGTGATAGCGCCACTATTTCAGCGCTCCCAGACGATCGAACAAGACACGAAATCCGCATATCGGTACAGCGGTTGCGGGACGGGCTTGGCGTTTCAGGTGGGCGCAAGGTACACGCCAACAACTCTTGCTAGTAAGATATGATCGCGAACGAAAAGAAGAACATGACAATTGCATTTTCCTTCCCGATTAAACATGTTCTGCGGTCAATGTTTACTCAAGCCCGAGCTTCTTTTCTTTTTTTTTTTTCTTGCCTTGTGTGTTCGGCCTTCAGCCGCAAGCGGAGCGAATGATATGTTTATGCCACGTCACGTGGAAGCGCGACACACCTTCATCACCGCCGCTCGCCCTGTGCGTCCGATCGCGACAGGGCATGCGAGTGAGTCTCGAACAAAGCATGCAAACAATGTCCTTTACTTATCGGTTGTCGGGGGCGCTGAAATAGTGGCGCGATCACGTGGTTGTTTTTGTCTCTCGCGGGCTTTCTTTAAAGGCAATTACAATAAGCTCCATCAATGGTACTTAGTACTTAGTTGCAAACACTTCAGTCGGTCATTTTTTAATGTGATCTATACAACTTTCGTATTGGAACTTTCTAGTTGAACCCAATATTTAAAAAGTTATGTAATTCGTTTGTACTAATTAATTGACTTTGGAAAACGAAAAAACTACCGGAGACTAGGACACGCGATCCTCAGCACCACTGAGTTGGTTTGAGCCTCCTAGTACACTCCGTCGATTTTAAAACATGGCCTACTTTTAGCAGGGACACCCTGTATATAGCTTAACAGCTATCCAAATGACCTTGGCATGATGCTTTTTCTAGTCAAAATGTTTATCGGGGACCGTCCACAAATATATTTGCGGAAGCTTGGAATAATCTATCCATAAATCTCAGTATCTACGCTTTTTTAAAGAGCTGTCAGGCTTGTTCTACATGACTTGGTAAGATGTCACTCCATGGTGATAGCATGCGGGATCATTGATGTGTTTGTTTTGGTATTGATGGCTAAGCTGCCACGCATCCTGTTTGAGGGAATGCTCAAGTTGGCCATATTTTACATGCATTAGGCGAGAGTATATTTCTTTCTCATAATGAAGCTTTTGAGATATTGATGCCTCAATACAGAAACTGAATGTTATTGTAAGGCTGGCTGTTATTATGTTTTCGTAATCTTCTATATGACTCCTCTGTTTTTTTCCAGGCATTCCTGCTGTAATCGTTGGAACGTGCCTTTCGATAGACCTGGAGCCCTACAGAAGTCACGACGACTAGTAAGTAGGGTTTCGTCAATGGCCGCCTAGGGAGGGTAAATCTTGTAACTGTATACTTCTCAGAAAAAAATTGTTTATTACAACCAACGACACCAGGCAGTTTTTTGTACGTAAAGAAGCTTTAGCATTTCACTTGAAACACACCCTGGAAATATACGAATAGACACAAAAAAAAAGACCGTTAGGCGAGTGTGGCGAACATGGTAATCAACTAGCCTGTATCATACACAAGCTATTGTGTTTTTAAAATTTTTGTTCTTGTTTTTTCACATCTTGCACAAAGCTACCCTGTTCACTTAGAAAACAGTTAATTAATTTGTTGACTTATTTGGTGATATGAGAAATGTTAGAAATTTTCATCGGTGGCTTTTTTCAATATTTGATAATCAAACGAATGGGCCTAATTTTCACACGGAAATAAAGGAACATGCATTTAAATACCTGCTACAAAATCTCATTCGCACAAATCTCAAGTTGACTGCGCACATAGCAAAGACTCACAAGTAATCAAACCTAGCCTATATCGAACACTGCTTTGCATCAAAGAAAAGCTGGCATAAAACTGACTGCTTGTACTATCTTTTCTCCTCCTCAGCTGCGTGATATCGTCAAGAAACCAATGGATCTACTACTTCGCATTCTTGGGCATTTCTTCGTGTATTCTATTCGTTAACTTGATCGTCTTCATTATGGTGACGAAAGTGCTCTTCAAGCCGCGAATGGCGGGAGCTGCCGCGAAGTCCGCCAACCACAACCCTGCTTCCGGTTCAAGTTCCGGCGTTCCCAACCCTCTCCCCATCACAGCGGCTCAAGTTCGCGGCGCCTTCACAGTCATGACCCTGCTCGGGGTCACGTGGATATTCGGCGTGTTCGCCGTGGGCGAAGCGAGGACTGTGTTCCAGTACGTCTTCTGCGTTTGCAACTCGATGCAGGGATTTCTCATCTTCGTCGTGCGAGTGCTTCAGTACCCGGAGGCCCGGGCAGCCTGGGCCCAGCTCGCCACAACTGGTACGTTCAAGAAGAACCGCGGAGGTGCAGTGCCCGCGGGGTCCTGGTGCACCAACTCGAACACCAAGCGTAACAGCCACTCGTCCATGGTGCGGGTCACGTCGGCCAGCACTGACAGCACAAGCACTGTCGTCTTCAACAGCAACATCTGGACCAAGGGAGGAAACGGTGGCCCCGCTGCTTCGAAGAATTCAGCCAACAGGCTACCCCGCTTTCTCCAGCGTCGGTAGCCTGCTGAAGAACTGCAACCTGCAGAAGGACGACAAGATGACCAACGCCGGAACGCTGTCTAGGAAGCAGAAGACCAAGGTTTGAATCATTTTATATCAACATGACTGTACAGTCGCGATCAATAGTTTGGAGACCAAAGGTGCCGCGATTTTAAATTTTTGTTTCGCAGCCTGGTCATTCCGGCTGAAATCAAGTGCGCAAGCGTACGCACGCTTGTTTGGCCATGACAATGCAATAAACCAATTCCAGGCCGCATAGCTACGATTGAATATATGTTAATTTTTTTGCTGCTACCGTGGTCTCCAAACTTTTGATCGCGACTGTACGTAACTCTCTGCGCGCGTTCTCAACAGGGGACTGACTAGGAGGAGAAGCCTTATTCGGGAGCCAATGTTTCAGCAAGACGACTTAGTGCACTGACAAATACGAGTTTCCTTGTCGAAACTTTGGCTGCAAGCAGAGGCTTCCTTTCCCTGTCCGCTGTAGACAGGCCATTTCCATGTTGCCGTGATCATTGTGTAGTTATTGCGAAGCGAGTTGTATATAAGTAATTGTATTTGGTGGGACCGTACGAACATCGGGGTTCGTAATTTTTTTGTCGGTGCTTTGGCGTAGTTCGCGAGCTTGAAAACAAATTTTTGGCGGAGTAATACCTTTATAGTAATTATCATTGGGAGCCTATTATGTCCACTGCTGGAAAAAAATCTCTCCCAGCGATCTGGCAGAATATACACGAATATATCGATAACATTACTGCGAAACACCCACCTGCCAAACCATCTAATATCCTGTGAGGAGACAGCCATCGACCATGTGTGACATCCAGACGTTCATAATTCTTGACTGCATCACTCACAGTTATGACATCGCGAAGTAAACAGCACACTTTCAATATAGTGCCACTGAATGGTCGGGATAATATGTGGGATATATTTCTGAAATAATCAACAGCGAGCTGGAGCAAAGGAGCAGTAGCAAGGAAATCAGAGGGGACACACCCCACAGCCTCAAGAATAATTTTACCAGGACAAGGAAGTGAAGCAATCACTCACTCCTATATTGAATACACTTCTGATTCTTTTCTCTTTCTTTTTGTGGAAGTCAGGCCGTTCCACTTATACTTGAACTGTAACATGATACTGCCATGACATTTGCATCCACACGTTATCGCATATGCTCGCCTTCAAAATAATTGTTCCCAAAACAATTTTAAAAAGTTCACATGATCCGTGCGCAATTCAACGATGTTCACATGAGAGCTTATCGCTTTGCGATGAAAATGCAGCGCTGGTTTCTAACGGTGTTGTCAATCTGCTTTTCACTCACTTCAGGCGATCACCGAAGAGCCGCATGCAAAGGAAACCACAAAGAATTCTATTCCGGTGACGAGCAAGTCACAGCTGTAGTCCCAAGCCTCTACGCTGGCCAGGAGCAGCACATTATCAAGAGCAGCAGCCTGAACGCGTCGGACCCGCATAACTACATCGACGAAGGCTCACGAAGCACAGCTACTACGCTGACTTTCGCGACTAACCAAAAGACACACATTCTCTTCGCCTACGCCGGCGGCGAGACGACTCCCATACGGATCAACGGCATTGTGCCATCACCAGAAGACAAGCCAAGGATAGAGTCCTTCAGCACGTTCCAGAGGTCCTCGCCCGTCCCCAGTGCGCCCCAAATTCCAGACCTTCCCCAAGCAAGGACCGGTCCCGTAGCAACCGCGGAATCAATCAGCGTTTCTACTTCGGAGAGTGAACCGATTCGGAACTCGCTGAAAACGACATGTGAGCAAACATCGTTCCTGGTTACAGATGGAGCAGTCACGACGTTCGTGTCTTGATGAACTAGCCGCGACAATCACACGTTGCGGTGTGGTGGCATCTATTGTGAACGTCAGTCGGTGACAGACTGCCTTCTAGCCTCAACCAGAACACTTCTAGGCACCGAGCTGCTTGCCCTAGAAATGAATTGCGTCCGCAGCCTTTGCAACAACTGGGTCTACTGCAAAGTGCAGTGTCCTCGACCTAAACACTCACTTTTTCAAGTTCGAGTGCTGCAGCATGGAGTATTCGAAGACACAGCACGGCCTTCATGGAAAAAAAGGTCTTCACGTGTTTATGTTTGCGCATGAAGGATAGTAACAAGAACCAACACCATTCCTTCGGCTCAGAATGGCCGGGTGCAGCTACATCAATTCGAAGTTGGTGTGCCTGACGAGCTGTGGTCTTCCTAAGAACAGTGATCTCGATGTCTTGTGATTGAGACTGCGATGGTAACTTGTTACTTGCCGTTGTTTCTTTTACACCATCCTCTTTCATGTTCAGCCCTGCACTGGCCAAGGACAGTGACGTGTGTGTCGGAAGTGTGAACTTCACAAACTCTTGTAGATGCCGTAGCCTGCTACAGACTGTGCTAGTCCTTTAAATATTTTACTGAGATTTCTCTTTTCGTGCGCCTTACATGTGAGACAAATCAAAACAGATCGTGGGCCAGGGGTGTAGGCGGCCAGATACGTTCCTTTCTGCCTTTTCCATCAGCGAATTCTTCAATCGTGTTCGCTATGGGGTGAGCCAACAAGACGTTGTGAACTTTTGTTACTGTGACAATTACCTTTCTGCCTATATACTGTGAAGCATACATCCCTTTTCAAAGGTATTCAGTACTGCTTCTTAATTGGCGATACATGTTTCATATAACACAAAATATTTTGCATGGAGATGTTCATCTCAATTTACAAGTTCTACTGCGTGGCCCACTATGTCCTTCTACGCATGTACCATGTGTACCGGGTAACGTTAGCCAAGCTATTCACCGAAAAAAAAAACGATTTTAAAATACTGTACAAGGTACAATTAAAAGACCTATGGAAATCGGCCGTCGGCGTTCTGATAACCGGACAAAGTAGGTATTAAAATTAGATCTTGCGCTGTGTTTCTTTTTTTTTGAATAATTGCTTTCGATGAGCAGCTGCGCTAACATTAGCTGGTACATCCTATATGTCACTGTAAACATACAAAAACTGAGGGCAGTTGTTAGAGGGACATTAAACTACATTTCTCTATGAAACATCTTAATGCTACAATTTCTGTCAACACTGCCCGTATTGTTGCAGCAAAAGCCACTGGTGTTTAAAGTTTTGTAAGTAAAATGAACTTTACCTCTCACAACTGTGAAATCTTCTTTTACTTTGTCAGCAATTCCCTTCAATGTCTTCGCAGGCAATAGTAGGCTCTGGAGGTAGTTTTTATTGTATAAGAAAGTTGCCAAGACATTGTTCTTTTTCAAATTCGAAAGTTTTCCATGCAGCATAAAACATTTGATGCACGCAAGTCAAATCCACAGGTGTCCGTGCTTTTCGTCCACGAAGTTCAGTAGTGATCAATGCTGCAGACGGTATATTTACTAGTCCCTGCAATGTCCTAATGTGCAACATGGCAACTTGTGCTGCCAGTTTCACAACTTTACTGTCCTCAAAGCAGTAAAATGCAAACGATTTACTTGCAATAACATGAAATTTTCTAATCTGCCTTTTGCCGACAAATTACGCCTTGCAAGACGTTATAAATATGCGCGAGTATAGGACGTCGTCGGCAGCAAACGCCAGCTTGTTGATAAAGGTGAGGTTGTGCCCCGAGCAACGCAAAGTTTGAAGGAGGGAAACTGTGTCAGATGAAAGCACAAAGTCTAGCTTCTGTCTCGAGCTTCCGCATATTGGCGCTTGTGACAACGCCGTATCAACATCTTCAAAGACAAAAATAAACCAGGCATACGCTTCGTTGGATCTCTCACCGGAACACAGGCCTAAAGGGCACAAACTGCATGTGTCACTTTCAGCAAGTCACATAAAAGAACCTATGTCGGCGCAACCAGGTCCACAATCTTCTGTGGAAAGTGCTGCTTTGCCGCATGTATCACTGCCAATGCTAATGCACGTGCTAACAATGATTTACGCCATCTATAAACGGATATGCGCAGATGGGCTGTCGCGCAAAAAACAAAAAGGTAAGCATATATAGACTGTAACACCTCGGCGCGTCCAGGTCTATTCATTTATCCGGAAAGGGATGCTTCAGTTCATACATCGCTCCCCTTTCTAATGCACGTGCTGACGCCATTTCACGTTGTGAATAACGTACACGTGCAGATGGGCGTTCGAGGAAACAAAAAGGTAAGCCAATAACCCGTTGCAATGTCGGCGCAGAGAGGTCCAATGAATTTTTCGGAAACCATGGCTCGGAGCATACATCCCTTCCTTTTGCTAATGCACATGCTCACGCCGATGCACGCCATGTATAATCCCATTTGCGGAGCTCGGGCAGGCTCGATCCAAATAGGTCGCGAAGCTTCGGGCGAAAAGCGGTTCAGAACAAACTGCCACCAACATCAACAAGGGCGGTTATGGAAACAGTGATTGAAGGGCGACTATGTGAGGAAGGAAGAAATACTGCAACAAAAAAAGCGTTTTTTTACAGTTAGATTCATTCACGCGAAATAAAATTGCTATTCAGTTTTATATACACGTGACAGGAAAAGAAAAAGATAACTATATTTTACTTTATCATTATCACTAGATACATTTTTTTCAGGGCCCACCATAAGTTGACGCCGCTATCACTTGCAATGCAATGCAGCTCTTGAAGTGTACAAAAAGAGGTGTTCGTAAAGTTCACATGTTACAGGACGCCCCCTTCAGATGTTGTTTTGCTTGTCGACGTATTAATCCTGCCGTGGTTGCTCAGTGGTTATGGTGTTGGGCTGCTGAGCACGAGGTTGTGGGATCGAATACCGCCACGGCGACCGCATTTAGATTGGAGCAAAGCGCAGAAAACACCCGTGTACTTAGATTTAGGTGCACAATAAAGAACCCCAGGATGTCGAAGTTAATCCGGAGTCCACCATTGCGGCGTGCCTCATATTCAGCTGGTGGTTTTGGCACGTAAAACCCCACAATTTTTTGTCGATGTATATCTGAATTTGGTGGCGCCGTTAGTTTCATCGTTTCTTGAACTGTTCAGTCAAAAGTAGCGAGTTACGACCCCCCCATAATTGTTTACCTTAGGTGTTTTTGTGTGACTGCGCTGGTCGACGGGCTTGGCGTCCGACGATATAACCAGAACTCTACACCCAACGATTTCGTCGGACTACAAATAAAGTGTTCTGTGCAGGGGTGCGATTTTGACACCCTTACGGGTGACCTTTCGATGCATCGCTGACTTTCGCGCCGTAAGCTCGAAACGCCCATCAAATCGAATGGCGGGGCATTCGAATATAGAGCAAAAAATGAAATTAAATTATGGGGTTTTACGTGCCAAAACCACAATGTGATTATGAGGCACGCCGTAGTGGGGGACTCCGGAAATTTGGACCACCTGGGGTTCTTTCGAAGCACACGGGTGTTTTCGCATTTCGCCCGCATCGAGATGCGGTCGCCGTGGCCGTGATTCGATCCCGCGACCTAGTGCTCAGGAGCCCAACACCATAGCCACTGAGCAACCATGGCGGGTACTTGAATATAGAGCATTAATAGCAGGCCAACAAAACAAATTTCACGCCTTTGAGAATAAAGAGAGAGAGAGAGAGAGATAAATGAGATGCGAATAAAATGAAGTCACTTCTGCATTGAACGAATATGGTGTCACATTATTTTTTTCTTCCGCCCGAAGTGTTCCCTCGTAACACAGATGGTGCTAAGCCCCATGAACCCTTGATTAACCGCCATGTGTTGAACGCATGGGCTTCAATGGAACCTTCGCTACGGGTACATTTACCTTGGATCGGCTTTAACGCCAAAAATGTAAGAGAAGCCAGTGGCTGCGTCCAATCCCTTTTATGGAAAGTGTTAGTTCGGCGCACATTTCACTTGCTATGCTAATGCATGTTTTGATGCTAAATAACTAGATGAACAAACTCATTTACGCCGATTCACGTTTCTGGAAAATATTACAGTAAGCCAATACCATGTTCACCCAGATAAGTCCTATCTCTTCCCTGAAAGTGTTGGTTGGGCAAGCACTTCATTCGCAGTGCTAATACATGTGCTGACGCTAAATCACACGATCAATAAACTGACTTACGGCAATTAAGGCGTCTGGGGAAAAAAGGTAAGGGTATAGCCCATTGAAATGTCCTCGCAGCCTGGTCCACGAACTTATCTGGAAAGTGTTGCTTCTGCGCAAACTTCACTCCCCATGGTAATTCATGTGCTGAAAACCACGGACACGATGAATAAACTGATAGATGCCGATTCACTTTCTGGAAAAAAAGGTAAGGGTATAGCCCATTGAAATGTCCTCGCAGCCTGGTCCACGAACTTATCTGGAAAGTGTTGCTTCTGCGCAAACTTCACTCCCCATGGTAATTCATGTGCTGAAAACCATGGACACGATGAATAAACTGATAGACGCAGATTCACTTTCTGGAAAAAAAAGGTAAGGGCCATCTGAAATGTCCTCGCAGCCTGGTCCACGAACTTATCTGGAAAGTGTTGCTTCTGCGCAAACTTCACTCCCCATGACAATTCATGTGCTGAAAACCGTGGACACGATGAATAAACCGATTGACGCCGATTCACATTTCTGGAAAAAAAGGTAAGGGTATAGCCCATTGAAATGTCATCGCAGCCTGGTGCACGAACTTATCTGGAAAGTGTTGCTTCTGCGCAAACTTCACTCCCCATGATAATTCATGTGCTGAAATACGTGGACACGATGAATAAACCGATTGACGCCGATTCACTTTCGGAAAAAAAGGTAAGGGTATAGCCCATTGAAATGTCATCGCAGCCTGGTGCACGAACTTATCTGGAAAGTGTTGCTTCTGCGCAAACTTCACTCCCCATGATAATTCGTGTGCTGAAATACGTGGACACGATGAATAAACCGATTGACGCCGATTCACTTTTCGGAAAAAAAGGTAAGGGTATAGCCCATTGAAATGTCATCGCAGCCTGGTCCACGAACTTATCTGGAAAGTGTTGCTTCTGCGCAAACTTCACTCCCCATGATAATTCGTGTGCTGAAATACGTGGACACGATGAATAAACCGATTGACGCCGATTCACTTTTCGGAAAAAAAGGTAAGGCTATAGCCCACTGAAATGTTGTCGCAGCCTGGTCCACGAACTTATCTGGAAAGTGTTGCTTCTGCGCAAACTTCACTCCCCATGATAATTCATGTGCTGAAAACCGTGGACACGATGAATAAACCGATTGACGCCGATTCACATTTCTGGAAAAAAAGGTAAGGGTATAGCCCATTGAAATGTCATCGCAGCCTGGTGCACGAACTTATCTGGAAAGTGTTGCTTCTGCGCAAACTTCACTCCCCATGATAATTCGTGTGCTGAAATACGTGGACACGATGAATAAACCGATTGACGCCGATTCACATTTCTGGAAAAAAAGGTAAGGGTATAGCCCATTGAAATGTCATCGCAGCCTGGTGCACGAACTTATCTGGAAAGTGTTGCTTCTGCGCAAACTTCACTCCCCATGATAATTCATGTGCTGAAATACGTGGACACGATGAATAAACCGATTGACGCCGATTCACTTTTCGGAAAAAAAGGTAAGGGTATAGCCCACTGAAATGTCTCGCAGCCTGGTCACGAACTTATCTGGAAAGTGTTGCTTCTGCGCAAACTTCACTCCCCATGACAATTCATGTGCTGAAAAACGTGGAACGATGAATAAACCGATTGACGCCGATTCACATTTCTGGAAAAAAAGGTAAGGGTATAGCCCATTGAAATGTCATCGCAGCCTGGTCGACGAACTTATCTGGAAAGTGTTGCTTCTGCGCAAACTTCACTCCCCATGATAATTCGTGTGCTGAAATACGTGGACACGATGAATAAACCGATTGACGCCGATTCACTTTTCGGAAAAAAAAGGTAAGGCTATAGCCCACTGAAATGTTGTCGCAGCCTGGTCCACGAACTTATCTGGAAAGTGTTGCTTCTGCGCAAACTTCACTCCCCATGATAATTCATGTGCTGAAATACGTGGACACGATGAATAAACCGATTGACGCCGATTCACATTTCTGGAAAAAAAGGTAAGGGTATAGCCCATTGAAATGTCATCGCAGCCTGGTGCACGAACTTATCTGGAAAGTGTTGCTTCTGCGCAAACTTCACTCCCCATGATAATTCAGTGTGCTGAAATACGTGGACACGATGAATAAACCGATTGACGCCGATTCACATTTCTGGAAAAAAAGGTAAGGGTATAGCCCATTGAAATGTCATCGCAGCCTGGTGCACGAACTTATCTGGAAAGTGTTGCTTCTGCGCAAACTTCACTCCCCATGATAATTCGTGTGCTGAAATACGTGGACACGATGAATAAACCGATTGACGCCGATTCACTTTTCGGAAAAAAAGGTAAGGGTATAGCCCATTGAAATGTCATCGCAGCCTGGTGCACGAACTTATCTGGAAAGTGTTGCTTCTGCGCAAACTTCACTCCCCATGATAATTCATGTGCTGAAATACGTGGACACGATGAATAAACCGATTGACGCCGATTCACATTTCTGGAAAAAAAGGTAAGGGTATAGCCCATTGAAATGTCATCGCAGCCTGGTGCACGAACTTATCTGGAAAGTGTTGCTTCTGCGCAAACTTCACTCCCCATGATAATTCAGTGTGCTGAAATACGTGGACACGATGAATAAACCGATTGACGCCGATTCACATTTCTGGAAAAAAAGGTAAGGGTATAGCCCATTGAAATGTCATCGCAGCCTGGTGCACGAACTTATCTGGAAAGTGTTGCTTCTGCGCAAACTTCACTCCCCATGATAATTAGTGTGCTGAAATACGTGGACATCATGAATAAACCGATTGACGCCGATTCACTTTTCGGAAAAAAAGGTAAGGGTATAGCCCACTGAAATGTCGTTGCAGCCTGGTCCAAGAACTTATCTGGAAAGTGTTGCTTCTGCGCAAACTTCACTCCCCATGATAATTCATGTGCTGAAATACGTGGACACGATGAATAAACCGATTGACGCCGATTCACATTTCTGGAAAAAAAGGTAAGGGTATAGCCCATTGAAATGTCATCGCAGCCTGGTCGACGAACTTATCTGGAAAGTGTTGCTTCTGCGCAAACTTCACTCCCCATGATAATTCGTGTGCTGAAATACGTGGACACGATGAATAAACCGATTGACGCCGATTCACATTTCTGGAAAAAAAGGTAAGGGTATAGCCCATTGAAATGTCATCGCAGCCTGGTGCACGAACTTATCTGGAAAGTGTTGCTTCTGCGCAAACTTCACTCCCCATGAAAATTCATGTGCTGAAATACGTAGACACGATGAATAAACCGATTGATGCCGATTCACATTTCTGGAAAAAAAGGTAAGGGTATAGCCCACTGAAATGTTGTGGCAGCCTGGTCCACGAACTTATCTGGAAAGTGTTGCTTCTGCGCAAACTTCACTCCCCATGATAATTCATGTGCTGAAATACGTGGACACGATGAATAAACCGATTGACGCCGATTCACATTTCTGGAAAAAAAGGTAAGGGTATAGCCCATTGAAATGTCATCGCAGCCTGGTGCACGAACTTATCTGGAAAGTGTTGCTTCTGCGCAAACTTCACTCCCCATGATAATTCGTGTGCTGAAATACGTGGACACGATGAATAAACCGATTGACGCCGATTCACTTTCTGGAAAAAAAGGTAAGGGTATAGCCCACTTGAAATGTCATCGCAGCCTGGTCCACGAACTTATCTGGAAAGTGTTGCTTCTGCGCAAACTTCACTCCCCATGATAATTCATGTGCTGAAATACCGTGGACACGATGAATAAACCGATTGACGCCGATTCACATTTCTGGAAAAAAAGGTAAGGGTATAGCCCATTGAAATGTCATCGCAGCCTGGTGCACGAACTTATCTGGAAAGTGTTGCTTCTGCGCAAACTTCACTCCCCATGATAATTCGTGTGCTGAAATACGTGGACACGATGAATAAACCGATTGACGCCGATTCACATTTCTGGAAAAAAAGGTAAGGGTATAGCCCATTGAAATGTCATCGCAGCCTGGTGCACGAACTTATCTGGAAAGTGTTGCTTCTGCGCAAACTTCACTCCCCATGATAATTCGTGTGCTGAAATACGTGGACACGATGAATAAACCGATTGACGCCGATTCACTTTTCGGAAAAAAAAGGTAAGGGTATAGCCCATTGAAATGTCATCGCAGCCTGGTCCACGAACTTATCTGGAAAGTGTTGCTTCTGCGCAAACTTCACTCCCCATGATAATTCGTGTGCTGAAATACGTGGACACGATGAATAAACCGATTGACGCCGCTTCACATTTCTGGAAAAAAAGGTAAGGGTATAGCCCATTGAAATGTCATCGCAGCCTGGTGCACGAACTTATCTGGAAAGTGTTGCTTCTGCGCAAACTTCACTCCCCATGATAATTCATGTGCTGAAATACGTGGACACGATGAATAAACCGATTGACGCCGATTCACATTTCTGGAAAAAAAGGTAAGGGTATAGCCCACTGAAATGTTGTCGCAGCCTGGTCCACGAACTTATCTGGAAAGTGTTGCTTCTGCGCAAACTTCACTCCCCATGATAATTCATGTGCTGAAATACGTGGACACGATGAATAAACCGATTGACGCCGATTCACATTTCTGGAAAAAAAGGTAAGGGTATAGCCCATTGAAATGTCATCGCAGCCTGGTGCACGAACTTATCTGGAAAGTGTTGCTTCTGCGCAAACTTCACTCCCCATGATAATTCGTGTGCTGAAATACGTGGACACGATGAATAAACCGATTGACGCCGATTCACTTTTCGGAAAAAAAAGGTAAGGCTATAGCCCACTGAAATGTTGTCGCAGCCTGGTCCACGAACTTATCTGGAAAGTGTTGCTTCTGCGCAAACTTCACTCCCCATGACAATTCATGTGCTGAAAACCGTGGACACGATGAATAAACCGATTGACGCCGATTCACATTTCTGGAAAAAAAGGTAAGGGTATAGCCCACTGAAATGTTCTCGCAGCCTGGTCCACGAACTTATCTGGAAAGTGTTGCTTCTGCGCAAACTTCACTCCCCATGATAATTCATGTGCTGAAATACGTGGACACGATGAATAAACCGATTGACGCCGATTCACATTTCTGGAAAAAAAGGTAAGGGTATAGCCCATTGAAATGTCATCGCAGCCTGGTCGCACGAACTTATCTGGAAAGTGTTGCTTCTGCGCAAACTTCACTCCCCATGATAATTCGTGTGCTGAAATACGTGGACACGATGAATAAACCGATTGACGCCGATTCACTTTTCGGAAAAAAAGGTAAGGGTATAGCCCATTGAAATGTCATCGCAGCCTGGTCCACGAACTTATCTGGAAAGTGTTGCTTCTGCGCAAACTTCACTCCCCATGATAATTCATGTGCTGAAATACGTGGACACGATGAATAAACCGATTGACGCCGATTCACATTTCTGGAAAAAAAGGTAAGGGTATAGCCCATTGAAATGTCATCGCAGCCTGGTGCACGAACTTATCTGGAAAGTGTTGCTTCTGCGCAAACTTCACTCCCCATGATAATTCGTGTGCTGAAATACGTGGACACGATGAATAAACCGATTGACGCCGATTCACATTTCTGGAAAAAAAGGTAAGGGTATAGCCCATTGAAATGTCATCGCAGCCTGGTGCACGAACTTATCTGGAAAGTGTTGCTTCTGCGCAAACTTCACTCCCCATGATAATTCGTGTGCTGAAATACGTGGACACGATGAATAAATCGATTGACGCCGATTCACTTTTCGGAAAAAAAAGGTAAGGGTATAGCCCACTGAAATGTTGTCGCAGCCTGGTCCACGAACTTATCTGGAAAGTGTTGCTTCTGCGCAAACTTCACTCCCCATGATAATTCGTGTGCTGAAATACGTGGACACGATGAATAAACCGATTGACGCCGATTCACATTTCTGGAAAAAAAGGTAAGGGTATAGCCCATTGAAATGTCATCGCAGCCTGGTGCACGAACTTATCTGGAAAGTGTTGCTTCTGCGCAAACTTCACTCCCCATGATAATTCATGTGCTGAAATACGTGGACACGATGAATAAACCGATTGACGCCGATTCACTTTTCGGGAAAAAAAGGTAAGGGTATAGCCCACTGAAATGTCGCAGCCTGGTCCACGAACTTATCTGGAAAGTGTTGCTTCTGCGCAAACTTCACTCCCCATGACAATTCATGTGCTGAAAACCGTGGAACGATGAATAAACCGATTGACGCCGATTCACATTTCTGGAAAAAAAGGTAAGGGTATAGCCCATTGAAATGTCATCGCAGCCTGGTCGACGAACTTATCTGGAAAGTGTTGCTTCTGCGCAAACTTTACTCCCCATGATAATTCGTGTGCTGAAATACGTGGACACGATGAATAAACCGATTGACGCCGATTCACTTTTCGGAAAAAAAAGGTAAGGCTATAGCCCACTGAAATGTTGTCGCAGCCTGGTCCACGAACTTATCTGGAAAGTGTTGCTTCTGCGCAAACTTCACTCCCCATGACAATTCATGTGCTGAAAACCGTGGAACGATGAATAAACCGATTGACGCCGATTCACATTTCTGGAAAAAAAGGTAAGGCTATAGCCCACTGAAATGTCTTCGCAGCCTGGTCCACGAACTTATCTGGAAAGTGTTGCTTCTGCGCAAACTTCACTCCCCATGACAATTCATGTGCTGAAAACCGTGGAACGATGAATAAACCGATTGACGCCGATTCACATTTCTGGAAAAAAAGGTAAGGGTATAGCCCATTGAAATGTCATCGCAGCCTGGTCGACGAACTTATCTGGAAAGTGTTGCTTCTGCGCAAACTTCACTCCCCATGATAATTCGTGTGCTGAAATACGTGGACACGATGAATAAACCGATTGACGCCGATTCACTTTTCGGAAAAAAAGGTAAGGCTATAGCCCACTGAAATGTTGTCGCAGCCTGGTCCACGAACTTATCTGGAAATTGTTGCTTCTGCACAAACTTCACTCCCCAAGACAATTCATGTGCTGAAAACCGCGGAACGATGAATAAACCGATTGACGCCGATTCACATTTCTGGAAAAAAAGGTAAGGGTATAGCCCATTGAAATGTCATCGCAGCCTGGTCGACGAACTTATCTGGAAAGTGTTGCTTCTGCGCAAACTTCACTCCCCATGATAATTCGTGTGCTGAAATACGTGGACACGATGAATAAACCGATTGACGCCGATTCACTTTTCGGAAAAAAAGGTAAGGCTATAGCCCACTGAAATGTTGTCGCAGCCTGGTCCACGAACTTATCTGGAAAGTGTTGCTTCTGCGCAAACTTCACTCCCCATGACAATTCATGTGCTGAAAACCGCGGACACGATGAATAAACCGATTGACGCCGATTCACATTTCTGGAAAAAAAAGGTAAGGGTATAGCCCATTGAAATGTCATCGCAGCCTGGTCCACGAACTTATCTGGAAAGTGTTGCTTCTGCGCAAACTTCACTCCCCATGATAATTCGTGTGCTGAAATACGTGGACACGATGAATAAACCGATTGACGCCGATTCACTTTTCGGAAAAAAAAGGTAAGGGTATAGCCCACTGAAATGTTGTCGCAGCCTGGTCCACGAACTTATCTGGAAAGTGTTGCTTCTGCGCAAACTTCACTCCCCATGATAATTCATGTGCTGAAAACCGTGGAACACTATGAATAAACCGATTGACGCCGATTCACATTTCTGAAAAAAAAGAACGTAAGGGTATAGCCCATTGAA